>NC_059271.1:29272524-29287524 GCF_017591435.1 Portunus trituberculatus | reverse complement strand
GAGCCCTACATATTATTAACCTTTGTATTGAACTTTTTTTGTGTCATAGAGGCATCCTTTAACTGTCCAGCAATCTTACAGAAGTTTTCCCTATAATATGGCTTCTCCGTTTTCTCTATATTAGTGAACGATACTCTACGCAATGTATCGCCCGGTATCGCGTGACGAGGCAATGGTGAGGACCACGGATGATTATGATCTTCATACCCAACTTTATGCATATATTGATTGATCGAACATGACTCACTAAGATGGCATTTTTCAAACTTATGACAGACGAAAGATAGATACGTCTGTTCTCATTATAATAACGAAGGTTAATGGACAGCTGAAATAGCCCTTTATCCGTGAATTACGTTTTATGGTAACGTAATTCACCGATAGAGACAGTGTGTCGAGTCTCTCATAGCCAGCTGATAATGACATCGTACATCAGGCAGTGTCAGTGCAATGCTCTGCTACTGTAACCGCCTTGGGGTATGTTTCACTGGCTCCAAGCTGGCAGTTTTTTTTTTCAAACGGTCTGCGAGTAAGGTGACCTTGACACAGTCTCATTGTTCCCGACACGAAGTACATGGAAAATCCCAGGCACTCTACAAAGGAGTAGCTGGCAAGCATTGTGTCCCTCTACAGGTCAGCGCAGTCTGTGAAGGATATTTCTAAAATTGTAGGATTGGCAGAACGAACTGTTCAAAAGTGGGTCACGCGCTACAAGGATGGTGGCGCCGTGGATTTACCGGAGCATGGACACCGCTCTGGGAGGCCATTAAAAGTTACACAACGGACTGCTAATATAATCAGGCGGCAAATTGAGGGTAACCCACAGATTTCAGCAAGTGAAATAAAGGAAAATAACCTACTCCTGCTGGCTGATGTCTCAAAGAGGACGGTGCAGCGTACCCTCCACGACAGGCTACGATACCGCAGCTGTCGCCCTCGCCGCAAGCCTCGTCTCACTCAGCAGCAAGTGAAGAACAGGATTGCTTTCTGCCGGAAATATTTAGAGTGGGATGCAGCAAAGTGGCGGCGGGTCCTGTGGAGTGATGAATAACTTTTTCTGTGACTGGGAACAGAGGTGGGAATGTGTACCGTCGCAGTGGCAGCGACCCGCTTGACCCACGCTACACACGCCTGACTGAAAAATTCCCTGACAGTGTTATGGTGTGGGGTGCTTTTGGGTACCATGGCCAGGGACAATTAGTTGTGCTGCCGAGGAATGACAACCTCAATAAAAACACCTACCTGGAGCTTTTGTGTGACCACCTGCCTGAGTGTTTTGAGGCTTGCCAGACTGACATTTTATGCAGGACGGGGCACCATGTCATACTGCCCGTGATGTACAGCAGTGGCTAAAAGACTGTCAGGTAGACTTTATTGTAGACTGGCCAGGAAATTCTCCAGATTTAAATCCCATCGAAAACCTGTGGGCCATCATTAAAAGGGATCTAAGGCAGCACGACACACGCACCATCCCGCAGCTGATCGAGGCAGTGCAGCAGGCGTGGAGGAATATCGACGCAGAACATCTAAAAAACTTAGCTGATTCTGTACCTAAACGTCTCAAGGAGTGCCTGAAGAAGAAAGGAAGACCATTGAAATACTAACCATTTGTAGGTACCCATTATATTACTGTTAATGTACTGTTTGATGCCGCTTACGGTTATTGTGTTGGTGCCGCACGAACTTTTGGCGCGGACTGTATATATATATATATATATATATATATATATATATATATATATATATATATATATATATATATATATATATATATATATATATATATATATATATATATATATATATATATATATATATATATATATATATATATATATATATATATATATATATATATATATATATATATATATATATATATATATCGATACTTGTCTTTCATCCCTCTCTATATATGTCCTTTTCCTTCATTTTCTCCTTCCTCAAGACACGAAGCTTTGCACAGCTCAACTTGTTCTTGCGACTCTCATCCTCCTCCCAGGCTCCCTTTGACTAGCAAAAATTACATGCATTTTAAAGTATATACCTTCATCTCGTCTGGTCTCAACTCTTTCATCTCCCCTTCACACACACACACACACACACACACACACACACACACACACACACACACACACACACACACACACACACACACACACACACACACACACACACACACACACACACACACACACGATTCCCCGGCCGGGTGGAAATATTTGGGTGTGTCTCCTTTCACGTGTAGCCCCTGTTCACCTAGCAGTGAGTGGGTACGGGATTTAAATCGAGGAGTTGTGACCTTGTTGTCCCGGTGTGTGGTGTGTGCCTGGTCTCAGGCCTATCCGAAGATCGGAAATAATGAGCTCTGAGCTCGTTCCGTAGGGTAACGTCTGGCTGTCTCGTCAGGAACTGCAGCAGATCAAACAGTGAAACACACACACACACTCTCTCTCTCTCTCTCTCTCTCTCTCTCTCTCTCTCTCTCTCTCTCTCTCTCTCTCTCTCTCTCTCTCTCTCTCTCTCTCTCTCTCTCTCTCTCTCTCTCTCTCTCTCTCTCTCTCTCATGCCATACGTTTCCGCAGCAGGCAACTTTATTTATGCCTGTGCTATTCCGCGCCCACCTTTCCCAACAGACCAAAGAGACGACCCCTGGATTACCTCTCTCGGTGCGAGATAAGGAGTCTGGCAGCTCACGGATAACAGCAAGGCAGAGTAATGGCAAGATTTATAGAAGCGAACGAAAGGTGACAGAGGAAGAGGGGAAGCTGGAAGGGATCTGCAGAGACGTGATGAGAATAAGAAACAGGATGCGGGTCGAATGAAACGCTGGTGGAAAAGGGAGACAGAGAGAAAGAGAGAGTGTAGGAAAAAAAATCGTGAAAAGAGGGGGAAGTTATGGTGAGGTAGTGAAGGGAAAGTTTGATAGCATGGTTGATGAAGAGCGAGTTGAAAGGTTTGTGGTGGGTGAATTCGTTTGCATTTGTGTGTGTGTGTGTGTGTGTGTGTGTGTGTGTGTGTGTGTGTGTGTGTGTGTGTGTGTGTGTGTGTGTGTGTGTGTGTGTGTGTGTGTGTGAGAGAGAGAGAGAGAGAGAGAGAGAGAGAGAGAGAGAGAGAGAGAGAGAGAGAGAGAGTCTGTTCTTTGTTAGCGTTATCAGCTTATTCGGTATTCAAGCGCATAGAGAACTGGACATTTTCATCATAATATTGCCACGTGTTACTAGATAATTTCAGCATAACCTTGTGATATTCCCAGTAGTACAGTCGTTGGCTGTTTAACAATTCAACAGTTCAAAATTGAATAGAGAAACGCTACAATACTGGAAGGTGATGGAAGATATGACCGAGACAATGGGGGATAGAAGAGGATAAATATAGATATGGATTTAAAAGGTAAGTTTCCAGACGATCTATGTTGCTGTTTTGAAGGTAATGAAGTATGGAAATGATAATTGAATAGCGTGCCACATTCATTGCTACTCTGCTTGCTGCCGTGCCCCTCAGCGTGATGGCCTCCGATCTACCATAGTCTGTGTATGTCTACTCTAAAGTGGCTTTTGGGTCTCGGTTTGAATGTTATCTTAGGGAATGTGTGGTTGTTAGATCTTGAGGAAAACCGTGAGCTATCCTTGTAATAAGTGCGCTGATCAACAGAAAACAAGTGTTATTCACATGAAATCAATTAAGTTATCATCAATAAGCTACAATATGTTTTAATCTAAGAGCCATTTTAGAGTAGACAGACTAGAAGAATCTGTGGCATTGCGGGTTTTGGGAGATAAGAAAAATGTGGAAGATAGATAAATGAATAAGAACAATTTTCAGAAGGTTAGAGGTATTATGGTTGAGAGAGAAGGCAAAACAGTGGAAACAGGTGCACGACTGCTTAACGCATGACAGCGATTGTACAAAGCTAGTGAGTGTAATATTCTTCACCTAACCAGAGGAGAGCTTTTCAGATCGGCAAAAAACACCTGGTAAAACTGCACCTTCATGGTAAATTGATGGAACACAGGAAGAGAAGTGGTTTTATTCTCAATCCCAGCTTAGGAAGTGGCGTATCGCTGCTTGTAATAGATGAAGCAGAATACGTGGTTTTGTTAAGAGTTTTATTAACGTTCAATTGACAACAGATTCAACTTCAGGATTATACTTGCCCTTATAATTATTTCTTTTTAGGCTTAGATTGTAGTATAGAGTTTTGGTATCTTTATTATTCAGAGTTCGTATGTACAAAAAAAAAAAAAATGCGATTAGAATGGGCTAGAGACTAAAGGATTAACGTACCAGAATGTTAAAATGCCTTAATTAACTTGCCTTCCCTCTAAAGACGTGGAAAGCGTGGTGATTTGATGGAAAAAGATTTAAATGGAGCTTCAGCAAAAGAGGAAGTAAGGAATATTTAATGAGAGAGCTCGTACATTTGGTTATAAACAAGGAACAAGAATAAATCTGGTGTATTAATGATGCAAAGTTGTAGATTAATTAAACAAGCGTAGCAAAAACATGGGAACTCCACAAACATAGGATTATTTTAAGAGGAAGTTGCGTGAATTTATGAACGATAATGATGGATGTGTGTGTGTGTGTGTGTGTGTGTGTGTGTGTGTGTGTGTGTGTGTGTGTGTGTGTGTGTGTGTGTGTGTGTGTGTGTGTGTGTGTGTGTGTGTGTACATTATGTCTAGTTTATTAGGATGACAAATGGCAAGGTTTAAGTATATAGAAATTTAGCTAAGTGCTCTTTTGAAGTGTTCTTACTTTCTTTTGTATTTACCAATAATGAAAACCAACAAAAATCCTTCCTCCCTGCACAATGTCACCTACTCTTACACATATTCAGCTGTCTAACTTAACCCCACCATAACCAAAATTTATTCTAATTACACATTACCACTACCAACTTAACCACTTTAATACTTCTATAGTAACAGAAGAGAGAGAGAGAGAGAGAGAGAGAGAGAGAGAGAGAGAGAGAGAGAGAGAGAGAGAGAGAGAGAGAGAGAGACACTTCCACAAAGACATCTATTTATCCTGTCTACGCCTACACATAATACAACCATCTAAGTTATCCCAGCGTAACCAAACTTATTCAGATTTACACTCTACCACCACCTTTATCACCACAATTCGTCTTTCCACGTGGCTCCCTTCCTACCACTACCACAACAATCATCTACCATCATCAACTACTACCACCGCACCTCGACGCACGCCCTCCCTTTCTCTCCTGAGACTGTATCCCTAATCATTTGTCACTGACTAGACCAGCATTCTCCGGAGTCTTGGCATTTGTGGAGCGTTGTGCTCTAACAAATGTGCTAGTGACTCGAACTTGTAGTACTGTTAGTGGCTGGCTGGCTGGTGGTTGTGGAGGTGGTGGTGATGGTGGTGATGGTGACGGTGATGGTAGATGTAGTGGTATTGAATATGTCAGTACTGGTGGTGTTGGTTGTGGTGGTAATGGTAGAAATGATAGCGTTACTGGTGGTGTTAGTAGTAGTTGTAGTAGTAGTAATAGAGGAGGAGGAGTCAATAATGTTGATAATGGCAATAGTACTCATATCTTATATAGTGGAAGAACGTAATGAAAGCAAGTAATGAGCACATTTTCTTAGATGTCAAAACCTACTACTGTAAGGGGCGAACTAGGGGTGAGCCCAGCGGAAAGGTCTTACAGTGGCATGAGTCACCGCCCCTCATGAAAAGTGCTTTGAATGTCTGTGTCACCACCCACCAAGGACAACCAAAAAAATTGTTACAGTAGTCACATACTTAAACGGAACAAATACAATACCACTTATTCAAGCATACAAACAAACACACGTATATATATATGAACAGGGAAGAACTCACTGCAACACCTAACACCACGGCACATACACCACACCAGTTACACAGCACCATACATACACCAGAACGCAACACAAACACAACACACGCACACGTACACACAAGGTAACACATGCACACAACAAGATAACACACACGAGCACAACAAGATAGGACACACGGGCCAGCCACATAGTATCCACGCCACTCCAGTGGACACCCAGGCCACGTAGTACTTATGCCAGACACCACATTGCGCCGGTCACTGTGCACGATGTCCAGTACAGACGAGAGTGGAGACAAGGGGGTAGGAAACGGCTCCTAGCGAACTGGCTGGGTACATAACATGCACCCACAGCTCTGATCATCACCCCGGCAAGCTATAACGCGCCGACAAGCTGCGCTGGTGCCCGCTCGTTGCCTTCTCACTCCGAGTCCTGGTCAGCTGGCGTCTTGTAACAGGCAAGACAGCCGGCACCTTCTCGTGACGACGTCGCAACGTGCTGGAGTGAGCCCCTCTCTCTCTCTCTCTCTCTCTCTCTCTCTCTCTCTCTCTCTCTCTCTCTCTCTCTCTCTCTCTCTCTCTCTCTCTCTCTCTCTCTCTCTCTCTCTCTCTCTCTCTCTCTCTCTCTCTCTCTCTCTCTCTCTCTCTCTGTGTGACATACACCACACAGCCAGACGCGAGTCACAGTCACACACACAAGCCCGTTTTCCCCCTGGAAACAGTATCACAATACCCAATTAACACATCAGTAAATCCCAAATGATATAATAACCCAAAACAAGAACCCACGAACGGTAAATAAAAACGAACGAGAACGCTTACAATATAAGAAAGCGGGGAAGTAACGTGCTCGCTGGCGAGAGGAAGAACTGACGGGAAGCCACTACTATACCGGTTACCCACCCATGTCGCCTCCTAATGAAACCGCCCGGTACTCTGAACGCCTGACTTCCGATCTTTCTAAGATTTCTGATTGGGACAGAGAAAATCTAGTAGTTTTCAATGCCTCAAAAACTCAATTCCTCCATCTATCAACTCGACACAACCTTCCAGACAACTATCCCCTCTTCTTCAATGACATTCAACTGTCTCCCTCTTCCACAATGAATATCCTCGGTCTGTCCTTTGCTCATAATCTTAACTGGAAACTTCACATCTCATCTCTTGCTAAAACAGCTTCTATGAAGTTAGGTGTTCTGAGGCGTCTCCGACAGTTTTTCTCGCCCTCCAACTGCTTACTCTGTATAAGGGCCTTATCCGTCCCTGTATGGAGTACTCTTCGCATGTTTGGGGGTTCCAGTCACACAGCTTTGCTTGATAGGGTGGAATCGAAAGCTCTTCGTCTCATCAACTCCCTCCTCTGACTAACTGTCTTCAGTCTCTTTCTCACCGCCGAAATGTTGCATCCCTTTCTATATTTTATCGCTATTTTCATGGTAACTGTTCTACTGATCTTGCTAACTGCATGCCTCCCTCCTCCTGCGGCCACGCTGCACAAGGCTTTCTTCTTCCTCTCATCCCTATTCTGTCCAACTCTCTAATGCAAGAGTTAACCAGTACGCTCAATCATTCATCCCTTTCACTGGTAAACTCTGGAACTCCCTCCCTGCATCTGTATTTCCGAATTCCTACAACTTGTCTTCTTTTAAGAGGGAGGTATCGAGGCATTTGCTCCCCTAATTCTGGCTGACGGTTTTGGCACTTTTTGAACTCTTTGGAGAGCCAGCGCTCAAGTGGGCCTTTTTCTAACTTTCTTTTTTTTTGCCCTTGGCTGGCCCTCTTCCCTACGTAAAAAAAAAAAAAATAAATAAATAAAAAGGCAAGGCTTCGTTCACGAAACTATCCGCGGTAATTATAAGTCAACTGGTGACTTAACGGTCTTGGAAGAACGACCATCCCTGACAACTACTACCACTGCTGCTGCTGCTAGTAATAATCATCATATATAATAATAATGGTGAAACTACTACTACTACTACTACTACTACTACTACTACTACTACTACTACTACTACTACTACTACTACTACTACTACTACTACTACTACTACTACTATTATTATTATTATTATTATTATTATTATTATTATTATTATTATTATTATTATTATTATTGTTTCTGTATTTATTATTATTATTATTATTATTATTATTATTATTATTGTTGTTGTTGTTGTTGTTGTTGTTGTTGTTGTCATCATCATCATCATCATCATCATCATCATCATCATCATCATCATCATCATCGTAATTGCTGCTGCTGTTGTTATCATTATCGTTACTATCATCATCATTATTACTATTATGATCATCTTAAACGAACAAACGAATGTTGCAGTTCATAGCAGGAGCTTATTGATCAATATGTAGTGTACCTTGTCTTACCAGACTGGCGGGGCTTGCATACTTTGCCTAGTGAAAATTGTATCGAAGGTCAATTGATCCTTGTCAGCCCTGCAAACACGCCCGCAACACTCATCGATGCACGGCTTGATGAGAGCGACCATGACAACTTCTGTGGCTCTCGTCACGTCTATTTTTGCTTGTACATGGTCTCTGCTCGGTGCCTTTGTTTCCTGAGTTGTGTCCTGGCTGGTTGTTTACTTGTGACGATATAATGGTTAGAATATTAATGATGTTATTGGTAATAGCAGTAATAATGATGATGACAGTAATAGTGATAATGATGATGATTATAATTTTGGTAATAATAATAATAACAATAATAATAATGATAATAATAATAATAGTAATAATAATGATAATGTACAATAATAATAATAATAATAATAATAATAATAATAATAATGATAATGGTGGTATAATAAAATTATTATAATGGTGAAACCACCACCACCACCACCACCACCACGACCACGACCACGACCACGACCACCACCACCACCACCACCACCACCACCACCACCACCACCACCACCACCACTACCACTACTACTACTACTACTACTACTGTTGCTGCTGCTACTACTACCACTGCTACTCCATTGTTAACTTATTTTTGTTTCAATTTGCTTAATTTTGAGTGTTCAGTGTTGTGGTTTGTTTCAGGTTACGTGAATCTCACTTTTATCTTTGGAACTATTATTATTATTGTTTTTGTGTGTGTAAGAGTGGCATGGGTAACAAAAGAAGGAAAGAAGAGGCCCACTGATGTAGCAGTCCTAAATAAGAGGTCAAAAGTATTAGCCAGTGTTAGAGGATACCACATCCCTGAAAAAAAGTAACACAGTAAAAATTGCCATGTATATATTGTGCTAGAAATTATTCCTCTCTTCCCTTTATACCTTCCTTGTAAGTCTTCCGCGGGCCTCAGCAAGCGTTGTTCAGGTAGAGGCTCACCGTGCAGAACCATTCCTTGCGTAGCGAACACAGGCGCGTGTGATGTGATCCTGACACCCGGAACATGAGAGGCGACATGAGACGAACTAACCCCAGGCCATGCTTAAAACAAAGGGAGTGGATTTGTGTGGTTCAAACGACTCCCAGGCCCTTATCCCGTGTGTAATCGTGCGACACAAAGCAGTTTGCAATGTTGTGTTGCTTTGTTCGTTCTAATCTAAACCAATGTACCTTACTCCACGCCGCACAGTTTTTTTTTTTTCTTTTGAGGAATTACTACGTTTTGCATTTACTTTTTGCGATTGACTTGATTCTCTTTTCAACTGAATTTCTGGCTTTCCCTCTCTTTTTAAGTGACCCGCACCAACAGACTTCTCGCACCCCATTCACTCTTTATTTTATTCATATCAAGGTTCGTTCATGTCTATCTATTTCTAAGCTTCTTTGAACACTGTTGTAAAGTAAGAATTCCAAGTTAGTGCTCCCTTCGCTCCATGTAAACGGTTCTAGCCGAGTTCAGCATCAACATTAAGGCTTCGCGGAAATTTTTAGTCCTGTCATTAATCCCGATGGTCCCTCCGCTTTGCTGAATGATGGGGAGTGCTGTTGTATGTGTTGGCTAAGTGGGCAAGACAAGGTAAATATTCTCTTGATATTTTAATTATTTGATATATTATTGAATATCAGTGTAGATGGAAATCTTTAATGAACAAGTGTTGAATGTTTTTTACTTGTATTATTAATGAAACGGGCTTGTCTCTAAAACTTTTTTGATAATATTTTACTCTTCTGTATATGCCTCATTTATTTTCCTTGTGAAGTGACATCACTTTCGGAAAACCAAGGTAAATAAACGCGTTGTCGTCCTTCGTGCCTGCAAGGACCTTGGATGAAAGACTTCCCCTCGGCGGGCGTTCTGTCACAAACCGTAAAATGAGTGTGTTGGGGAATTTCGGAAAGTGTGTAGGATCGTTACAATAGTTTTTAGTGCAAGGAACTTTTATTAGATGCAGCCTCCACTCGAGCAGGCCCCTCCTCACAACGTTATAACTTTTAAAGATTTTATGATTAATAAAAAAGTTTTATCCTATCAATTCTAACTATTTTTACCTTTTACTCTTCCTCCACTGCCCACCACTCCTGGCAGCCATTTCGCCTTCCCCTCGAGTCCCTTTCCTTGCCAAGCCGCTACATGGTGTGGTTTGAGCTCTGTGAAAAGTTTACTCCATAGTTTCTGCCTCTCACTGAATTATTAATATTGAAAATGTTAACAAGTGTGTATTGGGATGCGAGGGATGGAGACTGGTGGCGGACAGGTGTTGCTGGGGTCTGCTGTGGTGTTTTGTGGCTAGGGGGACTTTAGGACTAAGGAGAGCCTGTGCGGCGCCTCCACTCGATGCCGTATTTGTGTGTACATTGCTCACTAACCTTTTTTTGCTGTCTTGAATCGCTCGGTGATATTGATTCGGTTGAAATTTTAAACGAGAGACATTAGTTTGATTTTTTTTTTTTTTTTTTTTTTTTAACAATGTATAGGTGGCGTTCTTTTTTATGGTGTTTGCAATGACTTTAACTAGAGACTTACTAGAGACGTTTTAGATTTCAACGATGATTTTATTCCATATTAATGCATGTCCAAAACAAGAAGGGACCTCTGTTTCCATGTGGGCTGAATCTGTACTTCATTGTTCCCGGAAAATGTGGGGAAATTCCGTCGCTTAGTTTTGTGCGAATAATGTCAGTAGCACTTTTGATGTGTCCGGGTCAGTTAAAAGTCGCCGAACACTGCTGGAATTGGAAGTGACCCAGACCAGAGAAAAGGCCACTTGTATCTACCGTGTGTTTTCTGCTGGACATATTTTCTAATCCATGGTTCTTGTGGTAGTGCATAAAATATTTCCTCCTGTACCAAGTGGCAAATTTCTATACGTTTTCTTTTTACTTTCTTTTACTATTCATGTGGTGAATAGAAGGATGTTCATAATTTTTTTTTATACTGTATATTCATGTGGGAAACTTTGATCACATGTTTCAGTTTGTAGATGATAATTTGTGGAATCCGGAGGCGATGGCGTAGTGGATAAGGTGGTGACCGTGGGATCGGGCAGACGTCCATGCGTAGGTTCCAATTCCATCTCGTGCCGCCTTGAAACTTTGTCATTTGTCGAGTGGTTTAAAGTTATCTACATGTCACCATGATACCCAAGTTCGAGGTGGAGGTGTTATTGCCTTACGCCAAAGATGCGCTTTGGTGGTGATATAAGCCCTAATATGGGTACCACTATAAATAGAATTGCCTGCGCCACTAATGGATGGAATCTGGACAGCACTTCCCATATTCTTCAAGTAGTTTACAGGCGCTATAGGCAATAACATTAAAAAAACAAAAAAATCATGGGACCTTTTTTTTTTTTTTAAGTGGATTTTTATTTGTTTATTTATTTTTTTTTTTTACATGTCCATAGCTCTTATTGAACTACATGTAAAATGACTGTTATCCATTTTTCACTGTACATTTATGGAACCAACTTGGATATACATTAGTCACAGTTCCCACACATATCACCTGACAGTTGAGTGGTGCCGGGAAACTGTTGTGGACTACTACCGAAATGAGAGTTGTGATCTGAAATACTATCGATTACCCGTAAGTGAGGTAGCGGCACTTATCGAGCCTGGCCGTCTACATTTCTATGGGCGGTGAATATTTAATGTTTCGATATGTCATCATCACCATCAAGGCCGCACAATAGGGCGTGGGGGGAAGGAGGATAGAACACGCTCCACCACTAACCCGACGTCTCCATTATAATATGTACAGGACCAATACAGCACACACACACACACACACACACACACACACACACACACACACACACACACACACACACACACACACACACACACACACACACACACACACACACACACACACACACACACACACACACACGGTAGCTCAGTGGTTAGAGCGCTGGCTTCACAAGCCAGAGGACCGGGGTTCGATTCCCCGGCCGGGTGGAGATATTTGGGTGTGTCTCCTTTCACGTGTAGCCCCTGTTCACCTAGCAGTGAGTAGTAAGTACGGGATGTAAATCGAGGAGTTGTGACCTTGTTGTCCCGGTGTGTGGTGTGTGCCTGGTCTCAGGCCTATCCGAAGATCGGAAATAATGAGCTCTGAGCTCGTTCCGTAGGGTAACGTCTGGCTGTCTCGTCAGAGACTGCAGCAGATCAAACAGTGAAACACACACACACACACACACACACACACACACACACACACACACACACACACACACACACACACAATTTTTCTCTCTCTCTCTCTCTCTCTCTCTCTCTCTCTCTCTCTCTCTCTCTCTCTCTCTCTCTCTCTCATACACACACACACAAAGAAAGGTTGTATTAAAAAAAATAAGTCAAATGAACAACAAAGATATATTTCCAGTCATCGTGGTGTGATCATTGCAAAAGCGCTTAGTGAAGGGAGCACAACATCAGATCAGGCGATAGAGAACACCTTTACCTAGCTGTGTACACGCGTGTCTTCCAAGGTAGTGTGTGTAACTAGATAACCTCTGTATTACTGCATGGTACTGTTGTCTATTCACTGAAGGATGAAGTGGCCAAATACTCACTGGCTACTGTCGCATATTCAAAGCTTATTTATTTCTGTTGTTTCATATTTTAAAATGACCCAGCTATTCCAACATATTATCACATTTTTTAAACACCAGAGTGCAATAATAATAGAAAGTATTCAAGTTGGTTATAAGACATAAATTATTAATGAAATGTCTCAGTGAATGTTAGACGGAGATTGGCACCAGGACGCTAGTAAGGAGTCAGTCAGTGTGAATGTCAACACAGGCCAGGTTTCCAGGGGGTGTATATCGACAGTCATACGATGTGTTTACATTAATGATTTATTTGTTTGTGTTGTTTACCAGAGACTAATTATTTTTATACTGTGCTCTATTATTTTCTAGAACTCAATCCTGGACTTATGTAGATTTAAACTTTCAATTTTTTATGTCATTCTTTTCTGTTGATTTTTAGAAATTTTATGCTGAAATTAAGGACTTTTTTTCAGACACGGCAATAAAACCACATTTTCAGTATGAATTATTAAAAAAAGTATATTTTTTACAGAGAGATGATGAAGAAAGAAGGAAAGGATCAGGCCGTGTAGTGGTGTGGCATTTTTCGCCCAGAACATTCTTTTACCGCTGTGTTTCTTTATTACATTTTTTTCTAGGGCAACGTGCTGGCTTTGACGCTGAAAATAATGCCTGGGTGGGCGTGTAATGTTCTCAGGGTGGTGTGTGTGTGTGTGTGTGTGTGTGTGTGTGTGTGTGTGTGTGTGTGTGTGTGTGTGTGTGTGTGTGTGTGTGTGTGTGTGTGCTGGGGGTCTGGGGTGCATGTGGGAGGTTGGGTGGTTGATGATCTGATGGAGGCAGCAGCGGAGACCAAGGTTTTTCTTTTATCCTCTTCTTTTATCCACGTTCTTTGCTCATCTTTCTCCATCTCTCATCATGTTCATAATTTTCTTTTCTCTTCTTTCCATCTGTCGTTCTGTCTCGTATATTCCTCCTCCTCCTCCTCCTCCTCCTGTCCTCCTTCCTTCCTCCCGGTGTGTCCCGGTGTGTGCCTGGTCTCAGACCTATCCGAAGATTGGAAATAATGAGCTTTGAGCTCGTTCCGTAGGATAACGTCTGGCTCTGTCGTCAGAGACTGCAGCAGATCAAACAGTGAAACACACACACACTAACTCACTCTCTCTCTCTCTCTCTCTCTCTCTCTCTCTCTCTCTCTCTCTCTCTCTCTCTCTCTCTCTCTCTCTCTCTCTCTCTCTCTCTCTCTCTCTCTCTCTCTCTTTATTTCTTTGGTAGTGATGTCACTTAATCCAATTCTTGAGAGAGAGAGAGAGGAGGAGGAGGAGGAGGAGGAGGAGGAGGAGGAGGAGGAGGAGGAGGAGGAGAAGAGGAAGAAAGAAGAAGAAGAAGATGAAGAAGAGGAGGAGGAGGAGGAGATAGAGGAAGAGGAAGAAGAGGAGGAGGAGGCGGAGGAAGAGGCGGAGGAGGAGGCGGAGGCGGAGGAGGAAGATGAAGAAGAGGAGGAGGAGTAGGAGGAAGAGGAAAGAAAGGAGAGACAGAATGTGGGCAGAAGGAATAAGGAATTTAGAGGATTTACAAGAATAGAGGAAAATGAAGGTAATTCTGAAAAGATGGAGAGCAGCACAACGTAAAGAAGATGAAGATGAGAGAGAGAGAGAGAGAGAGAGAGAGAGAGAGAGAGAGACGTATATATATTTGTAAACTGCATGAGATATTAACACACACACACACACACACACACACACACACACACACACACACACACACACACACACACACACACACACACACACACACACACACACACACACACACATCCTTCAATTAGCCAAGATTTCAAGGCTTATAAACTTTGCTGTCCCATTTCAGGAGCATTTTTTTCTTTTGTCTTGTCATGAATCACTATCTGTTGCGACTCGTGATGGAAAAACAGGATATTGGCGCAAACTTTGACTTTCATGTTTGTGTTTGAAGGGCGCGGAGAGGCGAGGCGTGGGCGAAGGGAGGACGGAGGAATGAAAGGGAGGGAAAGGAGGAGACATGGAAACAGCAGAACTATTGAGGGGGAGGCGGAAAGGGGAAATGAGGTAGGATGAAAAGTAAAAGGGTAAGGAAGAATACACAGGAAGGAAAAGGGAAAGACGGAGGTAGAGCGTTCATTGATGGAAAGATGAATGGTTAGAAATATTT
>NC_059271.1:29255024-29267524 GCF_017591435.1 Portunus trituberculatus | reverse complement strand
TTTTTTCCTAAGGCAGTCCTTGGTGTTGAAGGAAGAGGATAAAACAGGATTAGTATTCTGCCCATCAATTCGCTTATCCATCGTTCCTTTGTCTCGGTATATTGATAGAACTATGTGCCTTGTTTTTTAAAGAATTCAATATTTTAAAGGTGGTCTTTCGTGGTTTAAAATGAAGATGAACCTGATTAAAACTCTTGCTCATTTTTTCACTCATTGTGTGTCTGCCTCAGCACACAAACTTCTGGAAAATAGAAAAAAAAAGAAATATCAAGAATCGTGCTATAAGGAATTCAATATTTTAAGGGTGTTTTAAAAGAGAGGATAAAGCAGAATAATCCCCATCCTCCCACTCTTCCTCCCACTCTCACTCACTCACTCATTTCCTCATCTTCTCTTTATCGGCACAAAATCTTCAAGGAAATGTAGAATTAAATGAGGCTCGTATTTTAAGGAAGTGAATACTTTACTGCTGTCTTTACGTGCAAGAATGATGATGAACAGAATAAGTCTCTTCCTCATCCACTCATCCCCCGGCTAGTCATTCTTAAAGGAACAAAGGAAAATAAAACGAATCCTGATTTATATATAAAGTCTTTTTATATGCTAAGGGTGTCTTTACTTTTTTGGAGAAAGATAGCAAAGGATCTGGCTCTTCTTCACCCCATCATTTCACTCACTGGTCCCCTTCATCCCTTGCTTTAGTAGACAGTTGCTTGGGAAACAGGAAAGGATAACGACTTTCATGAAGGATAATATAGAACTTCAAAATTTAAGAGGTAATCGAAAATTAGTATTGCTATGAAGCCTTTCTTCAAACAGGGAAAGGAAAATTGTATTGCTATGCATAAAGCGGAATATATACTTCTTGAGAGAGAGAGAGAGAGAGAGAGAGAGAGAGAGAGAGAGAGAGAGAGAGAGAGAGAGAGAGAGAGAGAGAGAGAGAGAAACACAAAACATGGTAAAGTAGAAAAATGAGGGAAGATGCAAGAGGCCATCATGCCTACACGTGGCATGATGGCCCAGTATGAATGTACCCAAGTATTTCAACGTATCATCCTCGTCCATATATTTGTCTAATCTTTTAAAGTTCACTATTGACTTAGCGATAACAACATGATCACTGAGTTCGTTCCCTTCATCACTCTGTTAGAGAACCAGTTTCTTCTCTTCTCTTTCTTAGACCTAAATTTTCCAAGCTTGAATCTATTATATCTGGTTCAGTCCTGACTACTGATCCTAAGAGTTTTGCTTATATCCCTTTTGTTACCCTGCGTCTCTGAGAAATGCAAATTTAACAGCTTTAATCTTCCTTCGTAATTAATATCCCTCATTCTCTGTATCCTTTTCAATCAGTCTCCTTTGCACTGATTCTAATAGACCTATAATTTTCCTGTAATGTGGAGACCAGAACTAAACAGCATGCGGTCTAGTTAGCGTTAGATATAACTTTAGCTCCTTCAATACTGAAACATATTTTTACCTTGATTTTTTAGTATGATTAGACGATTTTATTTGCGTTAGGAAGAGTCTATGGAGGTCGGAAGGATAATGATCAGAATCTTGACAATTTTAATCCCAACTTAAGATTTTGAAGCTGTATAAAATCACCAAATAGTAACCAGAAAGAATGTTAAAACGCGTCCTGGCACTGAAGGTGTTAATATTATTGCTCTCTCTCTCTCTCTCTCTCTCTCTCTCTCTCTCTCTCTCTCTCTCTCTCTCTCTCTCTCTCTCTCTCTCTCTCTCTCTCTCTCTCTCTCTCTCTCTCTCTCTCTCTCTCTCTCTCTCTCTCTCTCTCTCTCTCTCTCTCTCTCTCTCTCTCTCTCTCTCTCCTTAAGAAGTATATAATCCACTACATGAACAGCAATACTTTATTTTTTTTCCTTTCTCTGTTTGAAGAGGGACTCCACGGCAATACTTATACTATAGATTACCTCTTAAAGTCCTGAGTTCTATATATTGTGCTGCGTCTCTGAATTGTAGAAGGGAAAAAAATATCTGTGTGTTTTAAGGAGAAAAATAATCACATTTTCAAGTGGAAATTTAATAGCCCATTTGTCTGACGAAGTGAGCTTTTGACTCGTTTCCTCGTGTGCACGTGAGAATAAAAAATCACGTTGACATTCAGGGATGTTCAGGGGCCTTCCTGATGGTGAAATAACATTTAATATTCTAAAAGAACACCTAACATCTAAAAAGTGTTATGACTTTCAATAACACTCACGGTTATTCATGATGGCGGAAAAATAACCTTGGATAGCATTTAAAACAACATTTGATAGAATTCACGTGTGTTCACATTGGTAAAAGAAAAAGACAAGTACAAATCGATGCAGAGAGAGAGAGAGAGAGAGAGAGAGAGAGAGAGAGAGAGAGAGAGAGAGAGAGAGAGAAATAGGCAGTCACAAAATGGAAAAAAAATATGCGAATATAACATAGAAATAAAGTAAACTGCTTTGAGTAAAGATATAAACAGTCCGTTCATTGCTCGCATAGTCATTCTAAACGTCACGCTTGGTGCAGCTGCATATTTTTTATTGCCGGAAAGAATTGCTCTAGCGTGAACACACTCGCGTATTTATTTATTACATTTTAAAGTTTATCAATTGACGGCTAATATATTCTCAAAGAGCGTCTATGCATAAATAAATGAATAGTGAAAGTCTACATACCTGTATTTGGCGGAGAGGATTCCTGTGCTGAGTCTGACTGGGGAATGTGACCCTTGCATTATCGCTCTTTGTATTTCCGCCCCTTGGTCACCCTCAACTTGCAACAGTAAGGGAAGGTGTCCTTTGCCGTCATCCATCCTTCCACTCGTTTTGTGCGACCCATTTGCTGGAACGTCACTTAATTAGGTGATCAATTAGTCAGTCAACTCGGTTGCCTGCTAATTATGTAACCAACTGAAGGAAACTATTATATATATATATATATATATATATATATATATATATATATATATATATATATATATATATATATATATATATATATATATATATATATATATATATATATATATATATATATATATATATATATATATATATATATATATAAATGAGAGTAGTGGATAAATAAATAAGATAAATGTGTACAGAAAAGATAGATACATAGATAAATAAACAGATATATCCCATACCGATACACAAAAGATTTCTTTCAACGCAAAATACCAACGTAGGAAAGAAACAAGTGCGCACACACACACACACACACACACACACACACACACACACACACACACACACACACACACACACACACACACACACACACACACACACACACACACACACACACACACACACACACACACACACACAAACACAGGCCTGGCCTGGAATACACGAGGAACTATTTAGATTGCCCCCGGGAGATAGCTGAGGGGGACACGTTATATTTTTTTCCTCCCTCTTCCTTTTCCTCTTCTGGCGTTCACGAAAGAATGAAAATTGTTTCGGGGATTTCCGGCGCCGGTTCAGCCCTATATTGGCCTCTCCGCAGGAAGACACAGTCATCAGCCGGGAAAGCTCGCTAGAGTGTAATCTCTCCGTTCTGTTTTTGAGCGTATAGCGTGCAGCATTATTTTCTGTAATTCAATTTCTTTTTTCTCTTTAGCTTTCCTTCGTTACCTTCCTCATCCCTCGTTGCTTCGTCCCGTGTGTGTGTGTGTGTGTGTGTGTGTGTGTGTGTGTGTGTGTGTGTGTGTGTGTGTATGTGTATGCAGGAAGAAAAAATGGAAATTGTTTCGTGTTTTAATGCTGATTTTTCTTTCTTTCTTTCTTTCTTTCTTTCTTTCTTTCTTTCTTTCTTTCTTTTTGCCCTGTGTTCTAATACATTCATCCAGAAAGACAGAAATATGGTTGAGGAGTCTGATGAAGGGCTTGTCTGGCTATCGCCGTTCACACACACACACACACACACACACACACACACACACACACACACACACACACACACACACACACACACACACCCCGGTAGCTCAGTGGTTAGAGCGCTGGCTTCACAAGCCAGAGGACCGGGGTTCGATTCCCCGGCCGGGTGGAGATATTTGGGTGTGTCTCCTTTCCCGTGTAGCCCCTGTTCACCTAGCAGTGAGTAGGTACGGGATGTAAATCGAGGAGTTGTGACCTTGTTGTCCCGGTGTGTGGTGTGTGCCTATCCGAAGATCGGAAATAATGAGCTCTGAGCTCGTTCCGTAGGGTAACGTCTGGCTGTCTCGTCAGAGACTGCAGCAGATCAAACAGTGAAACGCACACGCAATCACGGACGCACGCGCGCGCGCGCGCACACACACACACACACACACACACACACACACACACACACACACACACACACACACACACACACACAAATATACCAGCGCCCTCGCATTGTACGGTAATAGTGCATGGAAATGAAGTGTTTACCTAATACCCGTCACCGTTGATGTATTGCAAGGAGGGCTGTCCAGTAGGCTTACACTCCACCACCACTCCCACCTCACAGCCCAAACCCCAAACCCCAAAGCCCACTCTTCTCGTCAGGCTTTCGTTTCGCAACACTCCCAAGTATCTGTTGTGTTTTATTGTTGTCTATGTTATAATTTGCTTTCATATTTTACAGCTTTTAGAACTAAAAAATAACATGGTTTCTTAAAGATTAGAGTAATGTCTTTTTTTTTATTTCTAACTTTTTTCTTGTGTTTTCGTGTGAATAACTGTCACGGTTGAAAATTGGGTACTTTTAAATTGTGCTCCTCCATATATTTTTCCCGAACTGTTTCGTTTTGTTACTTACACAAATAAGATTGTTGGTAAATTTGCTGTTGTACTGGTTTAATTTATTAATTTATCAATTTATATATTTTGTCCTTATATCTACATAGATAACTGTCAGTCTGTCCATCCATCTATGTTTTTATTAATTTATCTATCTATCTATCTATCTTTCTTTCTATCTTTACATTTCATTATATTCCTTAGAAGGCAAGCAGGTGCCCAAGAACTATTATAAGAGTAACAGCTAAAAAGTCGTGAACAACGAAGTGCGTGTTTGAGTAAAGCCTCGATTAATTTACTCTTTCATGTTTTGTGGGTGATGGCGTCGATAGGCAGTGGTGTTGCAGCTCCTTCCTTTGAGATGAGGATGCTCTTTTTTTAATCATGAAGAACGAGACAAAAAAAAAAAAAAAAAGCAGTAGATAAAGAAAATAGATTAATAAAAAAATGATTAATTAGAACACTCGAAAAAGGTGGGTCACAGGAGGAAACCACAATTTTTGCTCCACTGTCAACAATATAGAAAAGAAAAGGAAAAATACAAAACAGTTGTCGTTTCTTTTCTGCTCCACCTTCAGCCAAGCAAGCACGCTGCAGCACAGCCTTCACCGCGCTTCTCTGTGTCATCCGTTTATGCACTGATAGGTGGTGGAGTTGACTAATAACTCAATTACAAGTATTTTAGCGTAATTGCCCTACAAAGTCAAAATAAACTATAAATAAACATTATCAAATAAAATTCATCTGGCAGCGCGGGGGTTTGCGTAAGGCCGGCACCAGCCTGCAATATGTACCGCCATTAAAGCAGTATATGTAGCGCCACAATTTATGTAAAAACATTCCTCTGATATGTAATTAAATTAACTCCACTATTTTATATCACGTCATGCATTATGGTGTTACACACTGACGGAAAAAAAAAGAGAAAATGACGCAGGATTTGTTTCAAGCTTATGAAATCCAGTGTTTGCACTGTGAAACAATGAAAACACGAACTGGGCGTCCATGACCTGGGAAAGGAATAAAAGGATTTTGTCATTCAGCAACACAGAGAGGCCGTTCACAGGACTGGAAGGCGAAGTGTGAAGTTGACACGAACAAAGGTATTTGAATGATAGAAAAAAAAAAAAGGCATGTATGTACATTATGTGTATGTAAAGTAATAAACTAAATAAGAATCATAAAAAACTCTTAACTGATTTATTTCGCATACATATCTATTTTATTACATCGAATCGCCACAACGCAGCTATATATAGACGTATGTACAAAAGCAGACCCTGAACTCCCTGGTGTTTGTTGTCGAGGCACAAGGAAAGTACGTAGTTTACATGTTAGCTTGTCGGAAAATAAGAGAGTGTTAATTGGATTCTCGTCTTGCAGCACTTTTTTTCTCTTCCCCAGCGTGAGTTGTTGCAACATCCACAGGCAGGTGTGGCGTCAGGTGTGTGCGTAGAGCTGGCATTGTCCCGTTTTGTTTCCTCCCCCTCTGTGCATCCCTCTAACCTTCCTTCTCTGTTTCCTTTCTTCATTCTCTTTTCTACCCAACTCTCTCTCTCTCTCTCTCTCTCTCTCTCTCTCTCTCTCTCTCTCTCTCTCTCTCTCTCTCTCTCTCTCTCTCTCTCTCTCTCTCTCTCTCTCTCTCTCTCTCTCTCTCTCTCTCTCTCTCTCTCTCTCTCTCTCTCTCCCTCCCTCTCTCTCTCTCTCTCTCTCTCTCTCTCTCTCTCTCTCTCTCTCTCTCTCTCTCTCTCTCTCTCTCTCTCTCTCTCTCTCTCTCTCTCTCTCTCTCTCTCTCTCTCTCTCTCTCTCTCTCTCTCTCTCTCTCTGCCTACATGCCTCCTGCAGTCTAACTCTCCTTTCCTCTGCCATGGGTTTCCCTCCTTGTCTACCTTTTTCCCGTAGTTATTTTCCTTGTCTTCAGGTAATTGTAGCATTCTGTAGTTTCAAACAGACAATCCTATTTGGACGCACGTTTTCCTTTCTACCACCCCACGCCTCCACCACCATTTTTCAACACAGTAATCAAGGGGAACTAAATTTCTTTTGAGTCATGATTACACGAGCGAGTTTACAGAGAAGCAGAGTGGAGCGGAACACAGTAAAATTATTAGACTACTGGGGAGCAAAAATGTACACATGCAAGATAGGATAAAGTTGTGTGGGGCGGGGGGGAAGAGTTAACTGTAAAGGAAACGTGGCGTACGGTAGAGAAGATAAGTATGCAATAGAGTAACGGTGGGTGAAACGTAAAGATCATGTTATATAGATTTACATATGAAAGATGCATTGAAGGAAGGCATGGAAAGGGAAGACAACTGGCATTGTATAGGGACACACTAGACAAACAATAGAGAGATGGGGATGGATGTCAAAATATGCAAAGAAAGCAGAAAACTAACTTGAAAGGATGCACGAGTGAGTGGATGAGTGAATAAGGGAGTGAGAGATTGAGTGCAGGTACGGAAGCGTCTGTAGCGAGAACAAATAGGGAAGAAGTGAAGGAAACGTGATACTGTTGAGAGAGAGAGAGAGAGAGAGAGAGAGAGAGAGAGGAGCAGCTTCAGGAGGGCTAGATAGTGCGTTCCAACAAATACGATTAAAGAAAGTGAATTGAGTTGGAGTGTGTACGTGGGCTGCCTCCTGCCCATACCGCCCTAACCTGGTAAATGAGGCAGCGTGTCTCGGCCGAGGGGAAGAGAAGTGAAGGGAGGACAGGTGAGCACATTTTATTAGCATTTTCTTTCCCCCTTTAACCAAACAGTCAACAAGAGGAAACTGTTTGTTGTTGTTGTTGTTGTTGTTGTTGTTTATGCAGTATGTGTAGCAGCTGAAAAGGAGAAAAATATGAGTTTCTGTATGAGATGCGAAAAGTTCATTTAATTGTATGCAAAAGAGGAATATTTAAATTGTGGGTGAGATATGAAGTTGGTGGAATTGTATGTTGTCGAGTGCGCATGTGTAGTGTGTGAGGTGTTTGGATTTTATGTATGTGTGACTATGTGTTATTTTGGTTTCACATCCTTTAGTTATTCTTCTGCATGTGCTGGTACCTGATATTTTGTTAGATTAGTTCTCTCTCTCTCTCTCTCTCTCTCTCTCTCTCTCTCTCTCTCTCTCTCTCTCTCTCTCTCTCTCTCTCTCTCTCTCTCTCTCTCTCTCTCTCTCTCTCTCTCTCTCTCTCTCTCTCTCTCTCTCTCTCTCTCTCTCTCTCTCTCTCTCTCTCTCTCTCTCTCTCTCTCTCTCTCTCTCTCTCTCTCTCTCTCTCTCTCTCTCTCTCTCTCTCTCTCTCTCTCTCTCTCTCTCTCTCTCTCTCTCTCTCTCTCTCTCTCTCTCTCTCTCTCTCTCTCTCTCACTCACTCACTCACTCACTCACTCACTCACTCACTCACTCTCTCTCTCTCTCTCTCTCTCTCTCTCTCTCTCTCTCTCTCTCTCTCTCTCTCTCTCTCTCTCTCTCTCTCTCTCTCTCTCTCTTCTTTTATTTCTACTTGAGTGGAGATTGGTGGAGTATATATGTATCAAGACAGGTTTATTCCACGAGCTGTACACACACACACACACACACACACACACACACACACACACACACACACACACACACACACACACACACACACACACACACACACACACACACACACACACACACACACACACACACACACACACAGACACGGGCGCTTCCCTTCATCCCATTCTCCCATAGGCGCGGCGAGGCAATCACAATAAATCCCGCTCCTATGGCTGGCCGTCCATGTCCCGGGGCAGGATTTTATTATGGCCACGGACGGCAGGGCAGTGGTCGGTATGCTTGTTGCTCTGTTCCGCTGAGGCCATTAAATCCTACCACTCCCCAAAAATATATATAAAAAAGAGAAGAATAGAAAATGAATGAACAGACAGTGAAGCAGTGCAGTGGATATAGTTTTTTGTTGTTTTGTTTATTTTTCCGTCATTGGTAGTTTCCTGTTGTCTTTTTTTTTTTTTTTTTTTTCGTGTCCATTTCTTTTTTAGTAGATGACCGACCGACCTGCTCAGTCATGCTCATTCACAACTAACCGTTCGTTACTCATGCTATTGTCTTCCCCGACCTCCTCCTCCTCCTCCTCCTCCTTCTCCTACTCGTCTTCCTCGGCTGTTCTATTAAGGGTGTTACTCCTCCTCCTCTTCCTTCTCGTCTTCCTCGGCTGTTCCATCAAAGGTGTTAGTGTTTTCCTGTGGCCACTGTAGCCTTCTCGTCCCTCCACCGTCGATGAAAAGTCTGGTTTGATGTCTCCTGTCTCCTTGCTCGCCTCTTCTGCTTCACTGTCGCCTCTTATGAAATGACGGTGATGGGGACTAAGTGTGCGGATGGAGGAAGAGAGACAAGGCAAGGAATGAGATTGGTCACTTTTGGTTGCTCTCTTTTCTTCTCCTTTTCTTCTTCTTTTCCTACTCTTTCTCCTCCGCCTACTCGTTCTATATATTCTTGTTCTTGTTCTTGTTCTTGTTCTTGTTCTTGTTCTTGTTCTTCTTCTCCTTCTCCTTCTCCTTCTCCTTCTCCTTCTCCTTCTCCTTCTCCTCCTCCTCCTCCTCCTCCTCCTCCTCCTCCTCCTCCTCCTCCTCCTCCTCCTCCTCCTCCTCCTCCTCCTCCTCCAGTTTTTTGTAAATAGCCTTGTAAGGACCAACCTTTTTTGTCAAATGTCAGTGTTTTCCCTTGTATTCCTTATTATACTCTTTGAATTCCTTCTCCTCCTCCTCCTCCTCCTCCTCCTCCTCCTCCTCCTCCTCCTCCTCCTCCTCCTCCTCCTCCTCCTCCTCCTCCTCTTCCTCCTCGTTGTCCTTGTCCTTGTCCTTGTCCTCCTTCACTTCCTCTTTCTCTTTTTCTTCCTCTTCCTCTTCCTCTTCCTCTTCCTCTTCCTCTTCCTTCGCATCTTCCTTGTCCTCTTTCGCCTCGCCTGCCAGTAACGCTTTTGTCAACCAAGAAATGACCGGAGCTGAAGAAAAGCAGGAGGAAAACGTGAAAAAAGAGCGAAAGGGCAGCGAAAGGAACATTTATTTTCATGGCAGTAAGTGGAGAGGAAAGATATGTGGCCTGTGTTGCCTTTTTTTTTTCTTTTCTTTTCTTTTCTTTTCTTTACACACCATAGCGCTTCTGTTGTTCGGTTTTACGTAAAGTGGGGAATCACAGCGCAGTTTTCGACACACGTCTTTGAGCTGACCTGTGTGTGTGTGTGTGTGTGTGTGTGTGTGTGTGTGTGTGTGTGTGTGTGTGTGTGTGTGGTTTCTTTTACAGAGGCACTACGAAACGACGAACGATGTGACAGTGGGAGGTGATCCAAATCAGTTAGTGGTGTGTTAGTCGTTTGCTGGTCTGTAGTTTCAAGGTGTGTAAGATTCTATGTGTGTGTGTGTGTGTGTGTGTGTGTGTGTGTGTGTGTGTGTGTGTGTGTGTGTTTCACTGTTTGATCTGCTGCAGTCTCTGACGAGACAGCCAGACGTTGCCCTACGGAACGAGCTCAGAGCTCATTATTTCCGATCTTCGGATAGGCCCGAGACCAGGTGCACAACACACACCCGGACAACAAGGTTACAACTCTTCGATTTGCATTCCGTACCTACTCACTGCTAGGTGAACAGGGGCTACACGTGTGTGTGTGTGTGTGTGTGTGTGTGTTTATAAGAGAGAGAGAGAGAGAGAGAGAGAGAGAGAGAGAGAGAGAGAGAGAGAGAGAGAGAGAGGTATTCGCTTACCATTATAATTAAAAGTCTGCTCTTTTTGTCTTTAACTTTATCTTTGGATTTGCTTTTCAATACACGCAGGAAAAGAGGAAGCCAAATAGAAAACCGATAAAAGTAATTAAGTATTAGATATTAATATTTTGGATATCAGAGTTCAACCATGTTGTGGATTAAAACCTTGAATGTATGAGACTATAAAATTAATACGTGCGGTTGAAATGTGGATAATGAAGTCAGAAAAAAGAAGCCCATGGATTATTTTGCTGCTAGGCCAAAAAAAAAAAAAAAAATAAAGAAACCAGCAAGTAAATTAAATCGGCGCAAAGGTTACCCGAGTTTGTATTTTATATTCATTTGACGTAAATAAAATCGTTTGCTAGAAACATATTACAAGTGAGCACATAACGCGGCAAAGTGTTAGAAGAGAGAGAGAGAGAGAGAGAGAGAGAGAGAGAGAGAGAGAGAGAGAGAGAGAGAGAGAGAGAGAGAGAGAGTGCATAGGAGGGCAAGCGTGCGGCCGCAGAGATGGAGCATAAAGAGGAAGAGATGAAGCACGCACGTCGGGAGCAGTCTTGAAAAGTTCAAAGGAAAACTGTTTTGATTTAGGTTGGTGACTTGAGTGATGAGGTGGAGGCCGTGGGTGACAGCTGCAAGGACCAGGCGCTGAGGGTACTAGAACGGAAGGGAATGGAGCAAAGTGGACGGTGAAGAGAAGGGGCATAAGAAGGATGAGATGGAGAGGGGACACTAAGAGAAAAACGGAGGAAGAGCTACTACTTATGTGGAAGTGAATAGAGAAGAATTCCGAGAAGCGGACATTGGAAAGGGAGCAAGTAGAAGAAAAATGTGAAGGAGGGAGAAAGGACAGAAGGAGAGGATAACGAGGGAGGTAAAGGGAGAGAGAGCGAAAAAGATTAAGACAGAGTGAAAAGTACCAGAGAGTAAATGGAGGAAAGGAAAGGAAGAAGAGAGAATTGGATGGAGGGGACATAAGGAGGAGAGACGGACTGAGAGTTAACGGGGAAGAGAACATGGGAGGAAAAACGAATCGAGAAATACAAGGAAATGAAGAAAAATAAGTGGTAAGGAAAAGATGAGTTATAGAAGAGGGTTCTCTCGATAATTGTTAGGGAAGTAATGGCGATTCTTTTCATTAGTTTTCGTGCTACATGATTGAACGGCGACCAGGAAGTGTTTGATGTAAAGAGTGTAAAAATATTCCATCAGTAATTGCATTGTGACACAAGGACATTTTTGCTAGAATTTTTAGTAGTACTACGCAGTTATTTGAAGCCAGGTTGTCTTGATTTTTTTTAGTCTTTTTTAATGGAACCATGACATGTGGGGAGAAAAAAAGATGTGCTGCGATACACAGGGAAAGTTAAATGTGCGTTAATGGTGTTGACTCTTATTTAATTAAAGTCTCGACAGAGGGCAACAGTTGAAACATGATTACCTCTGTGTTCTTTCTCTCCTTTTCATTTGTGTGTGTGTGTGTGTGTGTGTGTGTGTGTGTGTGTGTGTGTGTGTGTGTGTGTGTGTGTGTGTGTGTGCGCGCGTGCTTGCTTGCGTGCGCTTGTTTCTTTCAAGAGTACATTTCAACAAACTAAACGTAAGTGACTGCCTTTTTTTTCTATTTTCACTGTCGTAACCCGCTCGTTAAGAGAGACCTGTCAGCTTCACTTTTACAACTCTGCACCACATTTTAAGCTTTTCATTTAAAAGGATGTATTGGTGCAGCTCTGAAGTGGATTGCTCTGAAGAGTCCGAAGTCCGATGATTATTTTACTTCTAGTCTTGGAAGTAAAATAATCATCACCAAATTACATGTGCTCTCGTATCTTCGAAACCTTAGACAGGCGAAACATCTATTAATATCTGAAAGCGTTGCTGGCTGAGGAACGCGACACTCCGTGGAGAAATTAAATTAACCATGCTAATTGAACGGATGATCTCCCTTGTGTCCCAGGAAGAATAAGCAACTCGCCAAAGGATCGCCGGTGAAGA
>NC_059271.1:29245024-29250024 GCF_017591435.1 Portunus trituberculatus | reverse complement strand
AATTTTAGAGGATAGAGAAAAGAAGTTGTAATCTACGTCTACTCTTGTTTGTGGGGGACTATGTAGGTGCTTGACGGTTATGTAGTGTGGTGAATGTGCGTGTGGGTGGAGTCACAGTGTGGATGTCGGAGGGGTGGTGCGGCAGCCTTGCCTGGCGCTTTCAAGGAAGGCAGCAGTCAATCAGGCCCCAGCTCCGTTCACTCCACTGAGTAAGCGTACTTTCCCTTGGAGGGACGCCGTACACTGATTTCCCCCTGCAACATTGATCCCTGGTTGTCCCGATGGTGATAAAAAATTAACAGGGCCCTAGACAAACACAACCCGTCACAGGTCGAAAGTGGGAGTAGTGACCGTTAACTCAGGGTTATCTGTGAGTGTAAGTATAGTATAGTGTAATGTAAATGTGGACACAGTGTAGAGGTCAAGAGGTGGTGCGGCAGCCTTGCCTGGCGCTTTCAAGGAGGCAGCAGTCAATCAGGCCCCAGCTCCGTTCAGTCCACTGTAAAAGTGTACTTCCCACTAAGGGGCGCCGCACACTACATGGTTACCCCTGCAGCAGTGACCCTGGTACTTTAATTCCCGATGATGATCACTACTGTCAGGGCTCCTGACTTTCCACAGCCCGTCACAGGTCGAGAGTAGTAGTAGTGACCGTTAACTCGGGGCTGTCTGTGTCGTGTAAGGAGGGTAAGTGTATTCGCGAAACATCCCACAATTCACGATCTGAGGCATATTTCTTTATGGACGGCGCAAATTACTCGGAGATAAACAGTGACAACCGGGGATTAGTTTCGAAATATTTGTCAAGACGAATTTTGAATGTCTCAATAGTACCTGAATCAACTACGTTCGATGGCAAACCGTTCCAAATATTGATAATGCGATTAAAGAAAAAATGTTTGGCTTCGTTTGTTTTAAATCGCTTTCCTATTACCTTGAAACCGTTGTTTCTGGTGAAATTTGACCGGTCAAGCGTTAGGAAGTTATCAGGATTCATATTCGTAAATCCCTTAAAAATTTTGAAGAGTGTGATAAGGTCCCCTCGTAATCGACGTTTGGAAAGAGTAAATAAATTTAGTTCTTTAAGTCGTTCCTCGTATGGTTTATTACGTAATCTTGGAACCATTTTAGTTAATCGACGCTGTATTCTTTCTAATTTTTCAATGTCTTTCTTATAATAGGGTGACCAAAATTGTACGTTATATTCAAGGTGCGGGCGTACGAGCGAATTATATAAAGTTAATATTATCTCTTCCGTTTTGAATGTGAATGATCTTCCGATAAAGCCGACTAATTTATTTGCGATTTTCACAACTTCGGTGCATTGATAACTTTGCTTGAGGTCAGCCGATATTACAACGCCAAGATCTTTTTCTCTCTGTACGCTCTTTATGGAAGCATTCCCCATTGTGTAGTTCGCTCGTGGATTACTATTTCCAATATGTAGAACATGACATTTGTCAAAATTGAAATTCATCAGCCACGTTTTAGACCATTCGACGAGGGTATCTAAATCGTTCTGTAAAAGTCAGAAAGACGTTATTACTTTGAATGCGAGGAGTCGGCTGTTGTTCTAAGTTAACTTCTGTGAATACGGTTGAGAAGTAGTTATTTAAGATATTTGCCATCATGGTATCGTTTTCAGTGTACTCGCCGTTTTGCATTTTTAATGGGCCTATTTCTGATGGTTAGGTATATTTCTTTCTAATGTAGCTGAAAATTCCTTGTGATTAGACTTACTGGAATTTGCAATGTGAAGCTCGAGGTTTTTCTTACTTCTCTTGATGAGTGCTTAGGTATTTCGGCGTAATCGGTCGTGTTCTTTCTTATCACTGTTTATTTGAGTGAGGTTATATTTCTGAAATGCGCGTTTCATAGCAAGGAGGCTATTTTTTATTTCCGTATTCCACCACTTCGGTTTTGAGTTAACGATCGAGCGCCTATTTCGTAGTGGAACAGATGCATCTACTGCTTTGTTAAGATTGGATGTAAATATTAGCCATGCTTCGTTAATACTTATGTTTCCCGAGAGCTCACTCCAATCGCTTTGCGCAAGAATGTTTCTAAGTTTTCTATAGTTGGCCCTTTGATAGTCAGGTACTTTTTCTTTACTTTCCTTTATTATAGATTTATTTTCTTGAATACTGAAAGTAATCACCCGGTGGTCACTGCTACTGAACTCAGGTCCTACTTTTACATTTCCGACAATGTTTTCATTCGTAGTTAAGACAAGGTCTAAAATATTTTCTCCTCTTGTCGGCTGTTCTACTAATTGATAAAGGCTGCTTTCGAGCAAGTTCGCGTATAAACTGAGTCCTGTATGTGAGTTTAAAGGATCGCCCCATCTACGTATAGGAAGATTGAAGTCACCAAAGATTACGGTTTCGTTTTCGCAACAGATTTCAGCTATCTGTTCATAAAGTTGGTTGTCTACTGCCGTTGACTGACTTGGAGGTCTATAAATAATACCAATTACGATTTTGCGGGACTGGAGGTTAAGCTGAATGAATGACGCATTTATATTAGTTATTTTCGTGGTGGATTTTGCAATTGGGTGAAGATTAGTTTTAACGTACAGGAGCACCCCCGCCTCCATCTCTTTCGTTTCACAACTGAATAAACTGTACCCGGCTATTGAAAATTCGGCCAAAAAGTCTCTGTTTACTGTATTAATCCACGATTCCGTTACGCCGATAACATCATATTCCTCCATGCAAACGATTTCTTCAAGATCCTGAAATATTTCTGATACTGCGAGCAATTTACAAAGCAAAACTTGACCAAATTTTGAGTAGATGGGGCCGTGTCAGCATTAACATTACTATTTACGTTGTCCCTGGCCGTGCTAGTTGGCTCGCGTTTTTTGCCAGATGAGCAACAACAGCGTCGTGAAATAGACGGCCGAGCCGCGCCGATCCGATTTCGTTAAGACCATCATTATTAAATAATATTCTCTGGTTGTAGAAGTCATTCCATAGATTTACGAATCGAACTCCTTCTTCTCTATAGAGGAGGAGGAGGAGGAGGAGGAGGAGGAGGAGGAGGAGGAGGAGGAGGAGGAGGAGGAGGAGGAGGAGGAGGAAATAATATGATATGAACAAAAGAAAAAGAACAGAAGAAAGGAGAGCGAAGGTAACATCGAAGTAAAACAGAAAACAGAATATACGAGAGAGAGAGAGAGAGAGAGAGAGAGAGAGAGAGAGAGAGAGAGAGAGAGAGAGAGAGAGAGAGAGAAAGAGGGAGGGAGCAAGAGAGAGACAAGGCAAGGCAAGATGGAGTGACATAGGAAAGGATACACTTGGGGAGGAAGGAAAACCATTAATGTGAAGGATTCCATTTCAGCCTCTCCTCTGCTTCATCAGATGGGAACGTTGTCAGATTGTCAGTGGCTTCTAAGGGTTCTCTGGGGGAGGGTGAAGCTAAGTACCTTCTTACTCGACTCTTGGCAGTATTGGAGGAGATGTGACGAGGCTCGAGGAAGATAGAACACAAGAGGAGATTAGGAAAAAAATCCAATAAATGTAGTACTCGATTAAAAGGAAGTTTATGAATTGAACAGAAATGCGATGAAAGATACGTAAGCTTGAAAGAGAGGAGTACTTTCCGTTGACTTTTGTGTATGAGGTGTAAAGTGTGGGCGGTGTTTTTTCGTCTTTGTCTTTTGCAGCAACGCAGAAAAAAAGGATAAAGGAAAGAAGATAAGAGTGGAAAGGACGAAAGAAAATACAAACAATGAAAGGCATGAAAGAAGATAGAAATGATGAAGAGAATTAATGAATATATGAGGAAGATTAAAAAAAAATATATAACATCAAAAGATAGGAAAAAGAAGATTAAAGAAAGAAAACGCTTATGCCTTTAAACATAAACTTGAAAACATATATTTGCGTGAACATTTCCATTATGAGATTAGATGAGGAGAATAATTTGGTTCTAACTAGAATGATGAAAGCAAGAGTGCGAAAAAGGTGAAAACAAGAAAATAAATAACGAAAACGTAAATACCATTAAAACAGGCTTAAAAAACAATATCTGGTTAATGAGATGTGAAAACTATTTAGACAGACAGAGAGAGAGAGAGAGAGAGAGAGAGAGAGAGAGGTGTTGGGGAATGGCTGGGGTGGGATGGATGGGAGGGGCATGAGAGAGTGAGGAGATGGAGACACATGGGATGGAAGAGGAATGAGGTGGAGGTGGAGCAGAGGGTCGGGCATAAAGCAGTGTTAGCGAGTGACACATCTGGGACATATAAATGGTGAGAGCTGAAAAGGGACACGAATGGAGCGTATACACACACACACACACACACACACACACACACACACACACACACACACACACACACACACACAGAGAGAGAGAGAGAGAGAGAGAGAGAGAGAGAGAGAGAGAGAGAGATTAATTACTTTTCTCTACACTGTTTTTGGTCATTTTTTTCCAACATTTTGTGTTTAGCTGTCGCTTTACAAAAAACTGTCATCCACCTGCCTTACCTTCCACTTCCTCCCTCAGCTCCTGGTATCTTTTCTCTCTGGCTAAATGGCTAAATAAAAACACTCGTTATATTGATTCTCTGATGTTTTTTTTTCCCTTATCAAGAACGCCACTGACCAGGGGTAACAAAATGGATAACAAAAAGCTGTCCTCTTAGTATCAGGTCTCATATCAGATTCCAAATAGAAAAGCCAAATAATGCAAATAATGGAGGTTAAATGTCTTGAAACCTACCTCATGAAAGAGTTCTAATGAAAGGAGAGAGAAAATAATGAAGCACACAGGGAGTTCCGGAGCCTGCCAGAGAAAGGGATGAAGGATTAAAGATACTGGCTAAGTCTTGCATTACAGAGGTCGACAGAATAGGAATGAGGAAAGAGAAAGTCATGCGCAGGTAGATCGAGGAAGAAGGGGAGGCATGGAGCTAGTTAGATCAATAGACCATTTAGTTTGAAAATAGTCAGAGGAGAGGAGATGCTAAGATGAAAAACTTATTCCACCTTGTA
>NC_059271.1:29235024-29240024 GCF_017591435.1 Portunus trituberculatus | reverse complement strand
GGCTGTTTCACGACGTCTGAGGCTCTTGAACTTTCCTTAAATTCTTTCCCATAAGGCGAAGAATTGGTTAACTAGCATTATTTTCTTTCTTTTCAGATTGTGTAAGGTTAGAGTATCTGTTCTTTATTGTTCTTTTGTTTTTGCTTCTTGTCTGAAAGATACATTTAATCTAAGATACAAAAGAACACGAAATTGAAGAAAGAAGATTGTGATTTTTTTTTTTTTTCAATCCCCGGGTTTTATAAGATCAAAAGATATTTTTCTCATATAGTTTTGTTTTTCTTCTTCCATGAAAGAGATCATTAATATCAAGGAAAGGAAAAAAATAATGCTTGAAAGTAAACCACAAGACTTGATTTAATCTTTTTTTTTTTTTGTCTTTGATCCTTTCTAACCATACTTGTTCATATGCTTCATTAATTTTTTTTTCTGTCTTTTTTTTGTTATTGCTCGGTGTTTAAAAATATCTTTGTTTTCTTCTCCTTTTGTATTTGTTTTTTTTGTTCTCTGTCATCTTCTTTTGTGCAGTTTTCTTTTTCCTTCCTTCTGAGTTTATGATCCTGTTGTTTCTTTTGTCTCTGTAGTATTTGCTGTTTCATCGAACCTAATTTCTCTTTTCTTTTTCCTTTGGTTCTTTTTTATTTTGTGCTTTTCTTTCTGCTTTTCCCTCCGTCCCTCTGCCCACAACGTAATGAGAACACGAGAGCAACGTTCTTACCCGAGTCTTCCCACTTACATAGTCAATCACACACACACACACACACACACACACACACACACACACACACACACACACACACACACACACACACACACACACACACACACACACACACACACACACACACACACACACGTACATTTTTTCTTGACCAGCATCTAAGAAAAGAACACTTGACTTGCCTACTGTCCTTCCTTTCACTTTTGTCGCATCATTTTATTACAATTTCCGCTTCTTTTCTTTTTCTTTTCGTTGCTTTGAAAATATATACAAGACATACAGACATAGACAGACAGACAGACAGACAGGCAGACTTCACCCCTTCAGGTCATGACTCCCACCCCTTTGACTCACATCCCCATGAGACTGCAGGGACGATCACTGTGTTCTGTGTGAGTTTATTATTGAGGTGGTGGTGGTGGTGGTGGTTTGGTGGAGGTGACCTTTGTCTGATCTATGTGGTGGGTTTTATAGCCGTTTCAAGTTTTTTATTTTTTTATTCTCTGCTTCTGCGTTTGTTTCTCTCTCTCTCTCTCTCTCTCTCTCTCTCTCTCTCTCTCTCTCTCTCTCTCTCTCTCTGAAATGCAAGTTTTCTTATCGCTTGAATGAGAAAATGAACGATAAGGACATGATAACGTATACTGGGTGGTGGTGGTGGTGGTGGTGGTGGTGGTGGTGGTGGTGGTGGTGGTGGTGATGATGATGGTGGTGGTAGTGGTGGTGGTGGTTATAGTGGTGATTGTAGTAGTAGCAGTAGTAGTAGTAATAATAGTATTAGTATTAGTAGTAGTAGTAGTAGTAGTGGTAGTAGTAGTAGTAGTAGTATTGGCTTTGTATAGTCATGGTTATAGGAATAGTATTGGTAGTAGTTGTTGTTGCTATTTGTTAGTGTTGCTCGTTGCTCGTAAATCGTCCTCCTTAATACAAGTAAAGCACTGCAACACTAGGGCAGGTGACGGCACAGGAAGACCCTCGCACAACACACTTAAATGTACCAAAACAATTTTACTTTAAACTCACTCAGAATGCAGCTGCTGTGCCGGCCGGTTCCTGGACGCGTGCTACTGTCCAAACTCCCCCTCACTCCATCATTTTTTTCAGTCCTCTCCGCTCCTCTTCCCTTCTTTTTTTTTCCTCCTCTCTTTTCCGTCCCGCACGCCTATCCTCTCATTTTTTTTCTTGTTTCCTCTCACTTCTCTGATTCAATTTCTATTTTTCCTCAAACTCCTCTCCTTTCCTTTCCTTTTCTCTTTTCTTCAGTCTCTCTAGTCGTATAGTTACCGTTTTTCCTCCTCCTCTCCCATACAGAGTAGGTCTGAGGAATATATGTAGACTTCCTTACAAATGCCACACTGAAAAAGTAAGAAAATACTGAAAAGATGAAATGCTTCCCTCTACTAGTAAAATTAAGTGCTGCGGGAGATACATTTACAAGTTAGTAGGAAATCTCGTGAGGGTTTCGAAGTTAATGTCCTTTAATCTTCCATATATGGCTTCAATTTTCTTCCATACCAAATTGACATGAGGGAACGGATGGGTTTGTGTGCGAGAGAGAGAGAGAGAGAGAGAGAGAGAGAGAGAGAGAGAGAGAGAGAGAGAGAGAGAGAATTATCAACATATTCAAGTACAAATATATTAACAAAAAGCAGATGAAAACATACATTCAAGTCAAAAAGCAAACACGTTTCTGTAAGTGATATAGAAGAAAAGCGTCAAATGATAAAAGACTTCTTGATGATGATGATGAAATAAAAGGTAACTTCTAAAATGCAAGAGCGTCAAAGTAATTTCATTGTTTCATTTCATTAACACTTACATAAAACAAAAAAAAAAAAAAAGCCAGCAAACAACGCCCCAACACGCTGTACTGATAAATCTTCTTATAAATTATAAAATGTGAGACAGGGAATACATTAATAGAAACTGTGCAATTTTGATTCAATATAACATTTCCTAATACTCTTTTTCAGTGACGGTGACAAGTGGGTGTTTGTCCCTCCTCGCCTTTGTTCACCTGTCACCTGCTGCATACTAACCAGACTCCTCCAGGTAAGCCTCAGGTGTATTGCCGCACGTTTACAGTCATTATGAAAGGTAAAAATAGATGTGCTTTTACTAAATGCTATGCTGATTTCCGTTTGGTGCTGTCTATATATATATTTGGAAGGGTTTCACTTTTATGTGTGTACTTATTGATGTGTATCATATTTTTCTTTTTTATTTCTTCCTATTAGTTATGAATGATTTTTTTAATACCTTAGTGTATCATCAGGTGTATTTTGTATAAGAGTTTAGCGTTAATTCTACTCTTTTCTTTTATTCTTTCAATACTGGGACACATTCTTTTTACCTTGAGATTTGTGTGCGATTAGACCATTTTATTGACATTAGGAAGGGTCTATAGAGGTCGGAAGATTAATGGCACAGTCTTCACTATTCTAATCCCCACATAAGTTTTTGAAGCTGTATAAAATCACCAAATAGTAAGCAGAATGAATATTAAATCGTGTCATGGTACTGAAGGGGTTAATCATTTGTAAATGTGTAGTGTTTGTTGTGTTGAATTTGCGTTTTCTTTCTCTATTCTGATGCCAATTTCGGAGAGAAAGAACCTGTACCAATCACTGATCCTTGTCTCTATTAAATCTCCTGCCCTAATAATTCTCTCTCTCTCTCTCTCTCTCTCTCTCTCTCTCTCTCTCTCTCTCTCTCTCTCTCTCTCTCTCTCTCTCTCTCTCTCTCTCTCTCTCTCTCTCTCTCTCTCTCTCTCTCTCTCTCTCTCTCTCTCTCTCTCTCTCTCTCTCTCTCTCTCTCTCTCTCTCTCTCTCTCTCTCTCTCTCTCTCTCTCTCCATCCCCTGTCATCAGCCTGTCTTCGCGCCACCATAAGCCACCTGTCCACTCACCATCGCACTTGTCACGCAGGAGTCACGTTACCCGCCTCACCTGTCACACCTCTAGCCCGTTATCCATCATTGCCGTCACCGACCTGCCTTGTTATCACCTCATTTGTCTCCTGTCTTATTTGTCACCGGCTTTAGTGAGGCGTTGTGTCTTGAACGGAAGAATATAAAGAGTTTTTTGGTGTTTTGTTATCAGTGAGAATTTTGTTTTATTTTCGCTTTGTTTTTTTTTTTTTCTTGCCTCTCTGTTTCTTTTTTTTTTTTCTCTATAGGTTCCGTTTTTTTTTTCTGGCATTAGGTTACCAGTTATGAATTTATAGGCGAATCTTCTTCCCTTCGCTGAGATTTATTTTTTTCATTATTTCATCCGTTGTGTGTTTCATCGTTTTATAAGCCAGATGGAAAATTGTAAAGATCGTGTGTGTGTGTGTGTGTGTGTGTGTGTGTGTGTGTGTGTGTGTGTGTGTGTGTGTGTGTGTGTGTGTGTGTGTGTGTGTGTGTGTGAGAGAGCGCACACACGACAAGTAATCTTTTAACCAATATCGTGTCTCGGTGGAAACCTTACTCGGTCTAGACCAATACCTCGTCTTTTCAGTCTGCAGTCTTATGATTCTTCTGCTTATCCTCCTCCTCCTCCTCCTCCTCCTCCTCCTCCTCCTCCTCCTCTTCTTCTTCTTCTTCTTCTTCTTCTTCTTCTTCTTCTTCTTCTTCTTCTTCTTCTTCTTCTTCTTCTTCTTCTTCTTCTTCTTCCTGTCCCTTCTCTTCTTCTCCTCCATGAACTCCTCCGCCTCTTCTCCTTCGCCTCCTTCAGATGATTTGTCCTCAACAGGATGGAGGCTGTTCATAATTGCTGGAGGATCACGGCAGCTGGGAGGCGATGGTGGTGAAGATGCGAACTTTGAATATTTCCTTTTTTTTTTTTATGTCCTTTGTTTCATCTTTCATATAAATACTCTGTTTCACTTACTTAAATATTCCACTTGTGTTACGTATGCGTGTTTGTTTGATATATATATTTGTCTTTGTCTGTGTGTGTGTGCGTGCGTGTGTGTGTGTGTGTGTGTGTGTGTGTGTGTGTGTGTGTGTGTGTGTGTGTGTGTGTGTGTGTGTGTGTGTGTGTGTGTGTGTGTGTGTGCCAGATAAGAACACAATCGAATGGAAGCCGTAAGTGAATCGCCGTGTAATTGCCATTCTTTGCAGACTGTGTGCCTTTTATTTTTCATATAGATTGTTTTATAGAATTGTTTTGAATAAGGTTAACTCTCTCCATCTTGTTACATCGATATTAGCTTTATTTCTTTCATAGTCGAGTAGTAAATGAGGTGTTACTTATTTCCATCCTCTTACCTTATTCTTTTTTTTCTTTTTTCTTGGACTT
>NC_059271.1:29227524-29230024 GCF_017591435.1 Portunus trituberculatus | reverse complement strand
CAACACCAGGCTTACCAAACAGTGTTTCTGTATAAAGGGGGTCTGTAATATTCGTAAATAGCATAAATACTAGTAGATACTTTTAATGTTTGCTTTGAGCGATGGAATCTCTGGTATCAAGGGTTGTAGGAGGAAAATCGTAATGCATGCACTCAGACGTTGATTGGTGTTTAACAAGCGAGAATGTGTGTAGTTATACTTGTGTTTCAACGAATGGGAAAGATGGCAAAGCTGAAACAAGAATACTACGCATTACTACGTCTCGATTACCTGCCTTCCTCACAGTAAGTTACAATGTCAGGTGTGCTACGTGCAATGATAAGCGCTTTCAACAAAGGTCTCGTGAGGAACAGAATTATAATCCACATGAACACAACTTGTTTATCGATCAGTTCCTTTGAAAGCCACAATGATGATATTTCACCTGAATCATAAAAAAATAGTCTTCAAAAAGCCAATCGCTTCCACTACAATAATAAATCTATATTTAAAAATATCTGTAATTTCTACAAGATTAAAAACACATGAAAAATTGCAGTTTGCAACCTACACCATGAGCCACTTCAAGACACGAAACGTTTGTTTCTGCACGTATTTTTTTTTTTTTTTTTTTTGTGTGTGTGTGTGTGTGTGTGTGTGTGTGTGTGTGTGTGTGTGTGTGTGTGTGTGTGTGTGTGTGTGTGTGTGTGTGTGTGAGTGTGAAAGACTGATAAAAACACTGCAACAGAGGACGGTGCTTTTTTCACGTGCAATTGTAGTCAAAGACGACTCACAACTTCATTTTAGCGTGAAGAGGAACTTCTCTTGTACTGGTACACTTCTTGTCTGACTTTACCGAGTATTCACTGATGCAAGATTGCGGGCAGTGTATTGACGTCAGGCATAGAAAGCAATACAAGGGAACATCTACACAGTGTTGTTAGATATGGACAGCCGCACAACCTGGAACAGTCAGTTGTCACCGCGGCCGTCTATTCCCTGCCACAGACAATAGTGACGGTCGCTACTCAAGTCAGTCCTATTTGCTATTACTTTCTGGTGAGTTGCTTTCATCTGTGTCAGCTATATCGTCAGCATCAACAGAAACACTATTCAGACGGCTGGCCTTCGAAAACCATTTGTTTAATCATAGCGAAAGATTCACGATGTAGCAGATATTTATCGTGTGGTGAGAAACAACAATAATGATGGAAGAATCAATCATTCTGTCTCTCCGGTGTCATAAAAGTTTTAGCCTCGTCCTAAACGTCAAGGGAAATTTTAGCTATAGTTGTGTTGGTCTACACGGGCGCCAAAAGCAACATACGAAATTCACATTCCTTCGAAACCATACTTGGTGTACGAAAGCCATTTTGATCTTTATTCTAGAAAACCCAATATGTGAAGAGATCGAAAACTAACGTGGACGCAAGTTCCCTCTATGAATGGCGTTGGAAATTGCACTGAACAACTGGGAACCATTGCAAGAACCATTTATTAGTTTAGTCTCTATATTTCATGATATTCTGCAGCTCACCATATCATGAATATTAAGAGTGATAAGCTTCATGTCGCTGTTCTGAATGCCTTTAACCTGGAGTTTTTTCATAACCACGCTGTTTTTTAAGCATTAAGCATTACTGGCTGCTAAATAAGAAGTAAGTTTGAGTGACTTTAGTACATTTAATGATCCTGTCTAGTATTGCACACCTCCAGATGCTTCACAAAAGTTTAGCTTATTTACGGACTATTCGTGCCTTTTTTCACTTTCAAATATATCTATTTTTTTCCTTTATTTTTATAATTAATGTGATGACTGGTCTAAAATTAAAGCATTTCTAAACCCTTGAACTGAGCAATGATGTTAGCTGTCAAGAACACACACACACACACACACACACACACACACACACACACACACACACACACACACACACACACACACACACACACACACACACACACACACACACACACACACACACACACACACACACGGTAGCTCAGTGGTTAGAGCGCTGGCTTCACAAGCCAGAGGACCGGGGTTCGATTCCCCGGCCGGGTGGAGATATTTGGGTGTGTCTCCTTTCACGTGTAGCCCCTGTCCACCTAGCAGTGAGTAGGTACGGGATGTAAATCGAGGAGTTGTGACCTTGTTGTCCCGGTGTGTGGTGTGTGCCTGGTCTCAGGCCTATCCGAAGATCGGAAATAATGAGCTCTGAGCTCGTTCCGTAGGGTAACGTCTGGCTGTCTCGTCAGAGACTGCAACAGATCAAACAGTGAAACACACATACACACACACACGCCCGGTAGCTCAGTGGTTAGAGCGCTGGCTTCACAAGCCAGAGGACCGGGGTTCGATTCCCCGGCCGGGTGGAGATATTTGGGTGTGTCTCCTTTCACGTGTAGCCCCTGTTCACCTAGTAGTGAGTAGGTACGGGATGTAAATCGAGGAGTTGTGACCTTGTTGTCCCGGTGTGTGGTGTGTGCCTGGTCTCAGGCCTATCCGAAGATCGGAAAT
>NC_059271.1:29222524-29225024 GCF_017591435.1 Portunus trituberculatus | reverse complement strand
GGAGTACAGACGCATCAAGAGTGCTTGTCGGGTGCCGCAGACACACTCACCCAACAGACTGACAGCAGAGTAGAAGACAAACCGTGGCTGTGTGACTCAACTTGACGAGAGCCTGCCGTGTGATGCTGGGAGTCCGGGGAGTCGTGCGGCCGCGACGTCGGCAGCTCGCATTAGTACCTGGAGAACGAGCAATCTTACTGAGGAGAATTTATGGACCTCTGAGGCCAGTTCGTCTCTTGCGCCTCTCTCCGGCCCGACAGAACTACACTATTTGCTGGCCCTTCACGCGCCGAGAACCCTGACGTGTTAGCCTCGAGTGCTTCAGACAGTGAGTGGAGCAGAAGAACAAAAGGAGCACCAGGAGGAGGAGGAGGAGGAGGAGGAGGAGGAGGAGGAGGAGGAGGAGGAGGAGGAGGAAGCCCTTTGAAATTGGGGAATGCAGCAGGTGGAGAAGTAGGGTGCGTTTCGATGTGAAATGTGGGAGAAGCGAAAGGAGACCAAGTAGGTGGAGGAGAACTCTGTATCTCTTGAAGAGTAGAAGCTGTCTGAGGGTAGAACCGTGTGGCGTAGGAGGAGGAGGAGGAGGAGGAGGAGGAGGAGGAGGAGGAGGAAGAGGAGGAGGTGGAGGAGGAAGAGGAGAAGGAAGAGGAGGAGTAGTAGTAGTAGTAGTAGTAGTAGTAGTAGTAGTAGGAGGAGGAGGAGGAGGAGGAGGAGGAGGAGAAGGAGGAGGAGGAGGAGGAGGAGGAGGAGGAGGAGGAGGAGGAGGAGGAGGAGGAGGAGGAGGAGGAGGAGGAGGAGGAAGTGCAGCAGCAGCAAAAGGAAGGAAAGGTTGAGAAATGACAACGAGAGGAGAGTAGCAACGGGTGGTTATGGTCAGGGAGAGGTCGACGTGAGAGATGGCGATGATGTGTTTCTTAAACGAAATTTGTCCATCACTTTACATATAAAAGAGTAAAATTGATAGCATGCTTGTGTCCCATACTGGTGAACTACACAGGAGGCAGCAGCGCTCCATCACCTAATGCGCCATCGCTGTCTGTGAAGCACGAGGTCAGCCGCTGTCCTCTGGAAATTTATTACTCTCCAGTGAACTGTTTAATTTCCTTGTCGCAATTCTTTTCTTGCATTTTACCTCATACTGCAAGCCACATTTCTTTACCAGTCCACTGACCAACGCTGCGTGCACTCTTTATCCAGCCTGTATAGGAGTGACAGGAGTGGTACTGTACTCCTGATGATCTGAAAGCATTAAGTTCAGGTGAGACAGGTGTCATTACAAAGAGAAACAAACAAGTCACATCGATTCAGTGTGTGTTCCTCGAGACTCCCGGACAATGTTTGCTTCTTTTTTTGTTGGACACCACAGCTGTTTTTTCTTTGTCACGTCCATTGTCTGCACCTGCTATGCCGCTTGCTATGTTCGAGTTGCTTTTGTTAGATCTTCAGTCTTCAATTAGATGGAAAATGTTTACACAGGGCTTTGCAAACACCAGGTACGCGGAACCCACGTGATGGAGAGGAACAACCATAAAAAAAGAATGCAATTACTCATTTAGACCTATCACTGTTATATGCAGAACCAGAAGTAATGGGTTTAAACTTGAAAAAAAATCAGGTTTTAGGAAAGAAATGGGAAGAACCTGGTTTTCAAACAAAGTGGTTGATGAGTGGAACGCTCTCAGTGGTTATGTAGTCAGAGCTGAGTCAATAGGGAACTCTAAAAGAAGGTTAGATAAGCTCATGGATGGGGATGATAGATGGAATTAGGTAGCTTAAACACACAGGGACTGCCTCGAATAGGCTTTGGGGCCTCTTGCAGCTTCCCTCTTTTCTTATGTTTTTAAGTTCTATATCATCATGATGATATAGAACTTAAGAAGAAACAGAAGCTATGTTTTGTTTGCGGGTTGGAGGAAGATACATAACCGTGCCACAAGCCCCGTGCTGCTGCGCCAGTTTATGTACCCTCGGCATGCTCCCCGCGGCCGTGTACGGGGCGGCCGGGAGTCTCTTTGGGAGGGTGAGTTTCATTTGGGGTGCGCAGCGGTCAGTTCGTGTTGGAAGACTCTCGCTGAAGGAAATGAGTTATTCTGACGCAGGAGACCGGACACGGCGCCAGGCGGGGTCTGAACCCTCTTAATATTCATGAGTCTTACTGAGATGGTTGGAGGAAGGAGGGGAAGGGGGGAGGCACCAGCTTGTGTGTGTGTGTGTGTGTGTGTGTGTGTGTGTGTGTGTGTGTGTGTGTGTGTGTGTGTGTGTGTGTGTGTGTGTGTGTGTGTGTGTGTGTGTACGTATATGTAACTTATTTATAAATCTATGTGGCAATATTAATCCATATGAAGACATGAAGACGGTGAAAAAAAAATAGAATGAATGATAAGGACAATAAAGACTAATTCTTCCTGTATCCCTTATTCTGTTTAACTCTCTAATGCAGAGTTAACCAGTAATTTCAATCATTCATACCTTTCTCTGGTAAACTCTGGTACTCCCTGCC
>NC_059271.1:29185024-29220024 GCF_017591435.1 Portunus trituberculatus | reverse complement strand
AGGTAAAAATGTGTCCCAATATTTAGGGGGTTAAGAAGAATGAGTAAATAAAGAACTCAGTACGAAACAACTGTATATATATATATATATATATATATATATATATATATATATATATATATATATATATATATATATATATATATATATTTTTTTTTTTTTTTTTTTTTTTTTCGTAGGACGAAGACCAATACTTCAACCAGAGAGTATCAATTTAATTCAGCGAACATTGAAACTTGTGAATGTTTTATCTTACACTGTCGCAATGTTACAAGTTGAATTCATGTTCTGTAATTATTTAACATAAACTGGACTACATTTTTACTTAACACCTTCAATACTGTGACACATTTTTACCTTGACATTCATGTACAATTAAACCATGGCGGTCAGAAGATTAATTACCTCAGTCTTCACTATTTTAATTCCCCACATAAGTTTTTGAAGCTGTATAAAATCATCAAATACAGAATGAATATGGAAGCTCGTTATGGTACTGAAGATGTTAAGAAAAGATAACATCGTTTATCTATTAGTGTCGTAAGGGTTAATAGTGGTGCCAATTGTACTTTATGTTGTTTTGCGTTATTCTGTTTGCACTTACTTTCGCCTAGCAAATACCAGCAAATCCATAGGAGGCAGCGGATCACCAACACTGCAGACGGTGGCAGGTGGTGCTTGCAGTGTTACAGTGTGCATCTAATTTATGAAAAAAAAGAAAGTTAATTTTCACCCGATTTTATTATTTCATAGAGAGAGAGAGAGAGAGAGAGAGAGAGAGAGAGAGAGAGAGAGAGAGAGAGAGAGAGAGAGAGAGAGAGAGAGAGAGAGAGAATCTTCACCTTAATAAACTGCCCTCGCCGGAAATTGCCTGTGACCTCCGAAGATTACCATTATAAACAACATATTTTCTACTCCGCGCCGCACGAGGGAAGACTAATCCTTCTTTACGGAAGCGTGAGGGAGATTAGGGCGAGGTTTTCGTGTGTGGGAGAAGAGAACAGAGGCGTAAAGGAGGATATAAAGAGTGAAAAGTAAGCGTAAATTCCACAGGAACAACAGAGATGAAGCTTCTGGTGTGTCTGGCGGGTAAGGTGAGGATGAAGATGAGCGGATCAAGGGTTGAGGAAGCCACATGGAGCGTATTGTGAGGAGGCTTAGCTAAGGCGAGAGTGTAAGTTGCAATGCCTGTGCTTTGAATGCTGGGAAAGTGGAGTTTTATAGTGGTTTTATTTATTTCTTTTATTTTGTTTTGGGGGGAGGGAAACGGAATAATATATTATAGTAGCAATAGCGGTGGTGGTGATTAGTATTAGTGTTACAATATCAGTAATAGTAATAATGTGTAGGAACAACATCAATAACAGCAACAACAACTGCTGGTGCTGGTGCTGGTGCTGGTGCTGCTGGTGCTGGTGCTGCTGTTTTTTTTTTTTTATACAGGAGTGAAGACCAGGCAAGAGCAACAAAATATGTATATATATAAAAAAAAAAGCCCACTTGAGTGCTGGATCTCTAAAAGATAAGTAAAGAGTTAGCCAAAATTAGGGAGCAAATGTCTTGATACCTCCCTCTTAAAAGAAGTCAAGTCGTAGGAAGACGGAAAGGCAGGGAGTTCCAGAGTTTACCAGAGAAAGGTATGAATGATTGAGAGTATTAGTTAACTCTTGCGTTAGAGAGTTGGACAGAATAGGGTTGAGAGGAAAAAGAAAACCTTGTGCAGCGAGGCCGCAAGAGGAGGGGAGGCATGAGTTAGCAAGATCAGTAGAAAAGTTAGCATGAAAATAGCGATAAAAAATAGAAAGAAATGTAACATTTCGGCGGTGAGAAAGAGGCTGAAGACACTCAGAGGAGGGGAGTTGATGAGACTCCCTGCTGCTGCTGCTGCTGCTAAAATAATAATAATGATGATGATGTTAGTGATTATTAATGATGAAAATTATGATAATAATGATTATAATAGGAATAGTGATGATAATGATAATAATAATAATAATAATAATAATAATAATAATAATGATAATAATACATCAATAATAATAAAATGATATAATAATAGTGGTAGTGGTAATAATGATAATAATAATATTAATGATAATAATGATAATAATAATAATAATAATAATAATAATAATAATAATAATAATGATAATAATATAATTGTAACAGTAATAAGTAATAATTTTAGTGTAATATAATGTAATGTAATGATAATTTTAATAACAGTGATAATAATAATAATGATAATAACAATAATAATACAGATAGTGCTGAGCAATAGATAATAATAATTGTAATAGTAATAAGAATAATAATACAGATAGTACTGAGCAATAAATCCTTCGTCTATAATTCTAGCGCTTTCATACTTCTGTGTATTATCCCGACCATTGTATTTGTTTTTTCTTTTTTTCTTCAAATGTTTTTTTTCTCAAACAAAATATCTTGTTTTTCACGTATTCGTGCTGTATGTTTCACGAATATGTGCGCCACGCCGGTGATCTATGACCCTTTCGAAAATTGAGTAACGTGCTTTCAAAGGAAGGATGAAAAGAAAATGGTTTGCAAGCTGAGTTGCTAACGCGTGAAACGCTCCAGCTGATGTGATTAAAGCGGGACTGGGACTCCCCCGGAGCTCAGGGTCACCCTGAGAGCTTTGTGAGCCGCCACTTATGAGACAACAGCCGACTGTGTGATGTAGTTTGCTGGCATCGACATGTTTCTCGTTGTCCTGACCCACGAAGGATAAAAGCATCTGACGTGTAGAAGAGTTTTCCCAAATGTGTATAGTTCATCTTCACGTGACCTGAAACACTTCTTGATGCTCAGTGATTGGCTGATGATATATTTTCAACTGTGCGTTCTGCGTGTCCGAAAGACATTGCCCCATAATTCCGCGTCAATTTTTGTGCTTCTCGCGGAGCTGTATCTTGTGCGAAGGATCCCTCACCTTTTTTAAAACCTGAGGTCATATTTCTCTGCTCTATCGAGGAATAGATCTGAGAAAAGCAAAATTACGTTTCTTTGTGCATCAGAATCATTTTCAATCCATTTTTCAAAACAGCATTTCGCCGACAATGGCTCTCTGGGAAAATGCTTCTTGGGCAGGGGAGTGGAGGAAGGGGCGCGGCAGCCATTCATTTAAACAATGACATTTGTAAAAAGTAAATAATGGAAACACTGCCTTCGCCTCTAGCCTCGCTCTCGCCTCGCTCCCGAACACCAGATAACGCAGACTGATGGTGCCTAAGGCGCGGCCGCTGCTTCCCACAGCTCTTCCTTCTCGCCTCCTTTGAACTCCTTTCTCCTTATTCATAAGTTATGCGTTTTTTTTCTTTACGTACGCTACAGTATCCTTTGTATACCAACACTTCCCGAATAACACACACACACACACACACACACACACACACACACACACACACACACACACACACACACACACACACACACACACACACACACACACACACACATTTTATCTCTAATCTATTGTAATCTATTGTAGTGGTTAGCACGCTCGACTCACAATCGAGAGGGCCGGGTTCGAGTCCCGGAATGCGGCGAGGCAAATGGGCAAGCCTCTTAATGTGTTGCCCCTGTTCACCTAGCAGCAAATAGGTACGGGATGTAACTCGAGGGGTTGTGGCCTCGCTTTCCCGGTGTGTGTTGTGTGTGATGTGGTCTCAGTCCTACCCGAAGATCGGTCTATGAGCTCTGAGCTCGCTCCGTAATGGGGAAGACTGGCTGGGTGACCAGCAGGCGACCGAGGTGAATTACACACACACACACACACACACACACACACACACACACACACACACCTTGAATATTTACGTTGCTGCTCTGAGTGGTATGTTCCGTTCTCCATTTGATCACTTTATCTGGCATACCGTGAGTGGCAGGACGAAGGATCATTCGCATCTGAATCCTGCCAATCAAGATGAATTCCCAGGAGCTGCACCGCGTACCAGACCAGCTCGAGACGCCATGAACTCGGCAGCGTGGCAAGGAGAGTATATGTATACGCAATGCTAGGGTGTGGAGCTGTGGTGAATCTGAGGTTTAGCGGCACCGTGTCTGGCAGTGAGGGAGCCTTAAGCCCAAACCCTCGTCTGGGATTACAGCCACACGCCTCTGAGTTTTCTATGTGTGGCAGAGACTGGGCGGTGCTGATCCTGGCAGAACTAGGGCCTTATCTCTCCTCAGGTGTAAAGGAGGACAAAGGGTAAAAGACATGAGAGTGTAACACGTGTGCAAAATCCATACTATACAGAGAAGCTCGTCCAGGCCATGTAGTGTGCTCTCCTTTACATTCTTTTTGCAATGTGTGTACTTCCAAGTTTCACTCAGGCATTTCTTGGATATAATGCCACATGAATACTCTGCCTCTAACGACCGAAAATAACCTGACGAGCCGCTTTCGTCTTCCAGTCTATTAGTTGTTCTAGATTTTTTTGTCCCCTTCTTCGGAAACTTTAGATGGATCGGAAGTGAGACCTGGAGCAGGCCAGACATTCATCACGTGCAGGGCTCTTCACCACCTCCTCTCTTTGCCCCTTTTCTCTATTCTTTATTCCGTCTTTTTCCCAGTCTCTCTGCCTCCCCCTCATCCCTTCCATTCCCTCCTTCAGGGAAAGTTTATCATCTGGATATCTGCCAGTGACGTGGGGATACAGAAAGACATCCATTTGTTTTTCTTTCTCACAGCGTTATTGGTGGAGAGAGAGAGAGAGAGAGAGAGAGAGAGAGAGAGAGAGAGAGAGAGAGAGAGAGAGAGAGAGAGAGAGACACACACACACACACACACACACACACACACACACACACACACACACACACACACACACACACACACACACACACACACACACACACACACACACACACACACACACACACACACACACACACACACAACTTTTTTCGCCAGGTTTCTCTTCAATGCTAATAGTCTTTTTTATATCTTGGAGCAGGCGACAGGAAGAGAATTCTTTATCAGAGTTCGATGGGATTGGAAAAACTTTTGTCTGTTGACTTACCTGGAAGACGAATGCAGGAAGAGAAGGGAGAGGAGGAGGAGGAGGAAGAAGAGGAAGAGGAAAAGGAAGAGGAGGACGAGAAAAGGTAGAGGAAAAAAACAGGAGGAGGAGGAAAGTGAGACATTAAAAAAAAATAAAAGCAAATATCCCACAGGAAAAAAAAAGAATACGAACTGGAAACGTGGAAATCATTTACGTGTTATTCCATATTCACCAACATTAGTCTAAAAGCCAATTACCACGCGGCGCAGCTAACACTGGAATAATCTTTTGTTCTTCCCATTATACTCTCTCCTTCGTTGTGTGCGAGTGCCCGGGAAAAGTGCGAGGGGAAAGCGTCGGGTTCATCGGGTAATACTGTTGAATGGACAGACTGCAACGAGACCAGGAAGCGGAGAGCAGCTACGTAGGTGGTGAGAAAGCCAGATGTGACCTTCACCTCACCGCGGATGTTGACGGAATCGGACTAGAAAAAAAGAAAAGAAAAAAGAAAAAGGATATTACAAAGAATGATTGTGCGCGTTGATATTGATAGACAGACGCGCGCGCGCGCGCGCACGCACACACACACACACACACACACACACACACACACACACACACACACACACACACACACACACACACACACACACACACACCCGGTAGCTCAGTGGTTAGATCACTGGCTTCACAAGCCAGAGGACCGGGGTTCGATTCCCCGGCCGGGTGGAGATATTTGGGTGTGTCTCCTTTCACGTGTAGCCCCTGTTCACCTAACAGTGAGTAGGTACGGGATGTAAATCGAGGAGTTGTGACCTTGTTGTCCCGGTGTGTGGTGTGTGCCTGGTCTCAGGCCTATCCAAAGATCGGAAATAATGAGCTTTGAGCTCGTTCCGTAGGGTAACGTCTGGCTGTCTCGTCAGAGACTGCAGCAGATCAAACAGTGACACACACACACACACACACACACACAGAGAGAGAGAGAGAGAGAGAGAGAGAGAGAGAGAGAGAGAGAGAGAGAGAGAGAGAGAGAGAGAGAGAGAGAGTAATGATCTTTTCTTTCTTTTCTCCCTTCTAGCCTTCTTCTCATCATCCTTCTCTCTCTCCTTTTCTCGAACCACTATGCTCACTTCCTTCCCTCCTCTCCCCCCCTCCTCCCTCCACGCTTGATAAATCTGGAGTGAAGAGATTGCCTTCTGCAGGAGGTCGAGAAACAGACAAAATTTGAATAAGGCTTCGTTCCGTAGCTCAGTGACAGGACTTCAGACTCAGAGTTGAGATACTTCTCTTTCGAGAGCCACATGTTAAGTGTGTATGTGTGTGTGTGTGTGTGTGTGTGTGTGTGTGTGTGTGTGTGTGTGTGTGTGTGTTGGTTGTAAATTTTTATGCTGCTCTATGTTTTCTATATCTCTGTTTGTGTTTATTGTGTATCTGTTTATCTATTTGTCTATTTACTCTGTTTCGGTCTATCTATCGTTTCTCTCCTCCCTTCTTATTTTATGTCTAATCTCAAACCGCTTCTTAATTTGGCGAAAAAAATAAATCACACACGTTCGATAAACCTCAGACACTTTAGTTAATTTCCTTTACTTGGTTGTCTGGAGATCTGAACTCTTGAACTCTGGTGCGCGTGACGTTCCTGTGCCCTTCAGTTCTGGGAAACATCTTACTCATTCATCTTTTTTAATCTTAGAGGTTAATGGCCACTTTCAATCTTCTTGATCCAACTACGGAAAAAATCGTAATGGAAAGAGAGAGAGAGAGAGAGAGAGAGAGTGAGTGAGTGAGTGAGTGTGAGTATGTGTATGTGTGTGTGAGTATGTGTATGTGTGTGTGTGTGTGTGTGTGTGTGTGTGTGTGTGTGTGTGTGTGTGTGTGTGTGTGAGTGAGTGAGTGAGTGAGTGAGTGAGTGTGTGTGTGTGTGTGTGTGTGTGTGTGTGTGTGTGTGTGTGTGTGTGTGTGTGTGTGTGTGTGTGTGTGTGTCATGTGTCGTTTTTTTCTTCTTTTATGTTATGTGGAAGGATAGCCGGCTAAGGGAAAGGAAAAAAAATGATTAGAAAAGGAAAAGGCCTACTGAGGTGCCGATCCTTGCAGCGTCAACAGATTTTACCAAATTAATGTTTGTGATAAATGTCTTGAAACCTTCCTCTTATATGAGTTCAAGTCATAAGAAGATAGAAACACAGATGCAGGCAGGTAGTGTGTGTGTGTGTGTGTGTGTGTGTGTGTGTGTGTGTGTGTGTGTGTGTGTGTGTGTGTGTGTGTGTGTGTGTGTGTTTGCAAGTACATAAGTCAGCATGTGTGAATAGTGTCGGTGGTGAGTGATGAGAAACTAATCTTTTGAGGAAATAAATAATTCAGAATTGATATGAAAACTACTGATATGTGTGTAAATTGAATGTGTAAGATATCATTGAATATATCTGCTTGTTTATCTCCTAGATTAGCTCCCTGGAGTGCGGCTCGACGCCCCCCAGTGACATGACAGACAATAGACTGGTGAGATAAAAGGCCGTTATGGTGACACGCGAGGGTTTTGATGCATATTGAGGAAATTGTAGACTATTGTTGGCTGGCAGTCTAGGCCTTTTTGTTAGACATTTGTTTTGGTTTTAGATTCATGGTGTCTATATAAGGGAATTCAGGAGTGAGATTTGATTTTTAAGTGACGGAAGGCATTGTTCAGGAAAGGAGCCAGTATTGAAACTGCATGAAATTCAGAACTCATTATTACGAAATCTAAGACTCCATCAGTGAGGTCTTCAAATGTTAAGTAATTCCAAACTGATAAAGTGACCTGAAAACAGTATTTGAGAAATTATCGTGAACAAATTTGCAGTGACCTACAGGATTGTTAGTGTCTACCTCAACATGCAGTGTAGCGAGCAGTGACTTTAAATTTGCTGATTCTTATCAAGTTCTTAGTTTGAAGAAGAATATGTTTAGCTTCGTGTAGAATGGATCACTTAATGGTGTTCGTAAGGAAGAATATAAATTACTTATCTTTTCATTTTTAAATTTTAACGAAAGCATTCTTTACTTTAGCGCTCGGTAAGTGGTAGTTTGTGGCGGAGGCTCATGTGTGTGTCTCGTAATCGTTGCTCAGAGGTAAAACTGAGGCAAGGAAGTCTTCCTCTTAGTAGCCTGGGCAGCGGCAGAACTGTTTCAGGCCCAGTGTTGGAGTGAGCATATGTTCTGCTTAAGGCGGCGGCCGACCACTTTCCGCGCCTCGCAGGCAGACTCACACGGCCCCAGGGAGAGGTGCTTAGGAGATTTTGTTTGTTGAGATGCGTTTTTGTTGTTGTTTCTTGTTGTTTACATATTCACGTTATTGTGGCATTTTTTTAAGGAAATATATTCATATATATTTAGGATTATTATCAATATGACTACATGAATAAAAGACTGACCAAGAAATACCGAAAAGAAAAAGAAAAGAAACAAATTCACTTAGGTAATGGCAGTGCCAGAAAGAAAAGTAAAAGGTCAAGAATATTCAATGTGGAAAATGGAGATTTCAGTGAGAGGAAAATGAGTGAAGATGTGCTCCACTTTGCAAGTTAAACTGTCGAAAAAAATGTTGCATACTGGGAGGAATTAAATGAGAGATTATACAACACAAATGCAATTAAAGAGAGAAAAAATAGGTCAGCTGGACGGATGGAAATTTGAAAATTAAAAGCCGCGGATACGAGAGCAAGTGATGCTATTATTAAGAATAAAAACGGTACAGCCTCATTTTATTTAAAAATGGGGACGTGGACTTTGGAGGAACAGAAAAGGATTGCAGTCACTAATCTTCAACAGAAAAAGAAAAGAAATGTGAGGTTGAGAAGAGTGGACGTGCTATGCCAAGACAGGAAATTAGATCTGAATTCACAATTGTCGTGGAAATTAAGAAAAAAAAAAAAAAACTTGGTGTAGCTTGTTATCATTTAAGATTTTTACTTTTCTTTCGATAAGTGAATGAATTTAGTATGATGAATAATTAAGAGACAAACTCACAAGCAAAATAGAAAATGTAAATATAGAAAGACAAACAGACAGACAGACGGACAGATAGATAGATAGAAAAAGATAGATAGATAGATAGATAGATAGATAGATAGATAGATAGATAGATAAACCATTTTGTTTCCTTATTAAGTCTGGGGAGGGCTGATAACTTCACCTGCCGGGCGAGGCTTCATGCTTAGGGTGCCGTGATTCATTCCATTGACTGTGATATGGGCAGGGAATTTCACGCACGACTCGCATAACTTTGACTGTCAGCGATGTGTTTACATTCTAACCCGGGAAGAGAAGAGGAAAGAAGAAGAGAAGGAGGAGGAGGAAGACGAAGAGGAGGAGGAGAAGCAGTAGTAGTTGTAATAGTAGTAGTAGTAGTAGTAGTAGTAGTAGTAGTAGGAGGAGGAGGAGGAGGAGGAGGAGGAGGAGGAGGAGGAGGAGGAGGAGGAGGAGGAGGGAGCGAAGCGAAACAGCAACAGGACTTATTTATTACACATCCCTGTGTTTTATAAAGTCACTCTCCTGGTGAAAAATACATAAGCCTTTTCTTTTTCCTTTGTTTTGTAGGAATGTAATATCGCCGAGGCTGGGATACTTCAGTAATATTTACGAGACGACGCGGGAAAGATGGAGTGTTGTAATACCTATTCCATCAGTGCACCAATATATGCGAACCACCACCACCACCACCACCACTACTACTACCACTCCCACTACCACTACCACTACCACCACCACTCCCACTATCACTACCACCACCACCACCACTGCCACTCCCACTACCACTACCACTACCACTACCACCACCACTACCACTGCCACTACCACTACCTCTACTACCACCACTACCACTGCCACTACCACTACCACTACCACCACCACTACCACTACCACTACCACTACCTCTACCACCACCACTACCACTGCCACTCCCACTACCACTACCACTACCACCACCACTACCACTGCCACTACCACTACCACTGCCACTACCACTACCACTACCACCACCACTACCACCACTACCACCACCACTCCCACTCCCACTACCACCACCACCACCACTCCCACTCCCACTACCACTCCCACTACCACTACCACTACCACCACCATCACCACTCCCAATCCCACTACTACTACCACTCCCACCACCACCACCACCACCAGTACCACCACCAGTACCACCACCACCACCACTCCTACTCCCACTCCCACTACCACTGCCACCACCACTACCACCACCACTAACACCACTCCCACCACCACCACCATCACCACCACCACCACCACCACCATGCATGTCTGTCGTGCGCGGCATTTAAAAAATTTCACCTCACCTCAACACAAAACGGTTGGGCGCTTCTGAATGCTCCTCCTGAAACAATAATTTTCTGAAACCTGGTTTAGCATTATTATGGTTTGGATTGGTCTTGTAGATGAGCAGGCGGGTGAATACTTGTGTGGGATTTGAATTCTTTGGAGAACTTAAGGAATATGAGACCAGACATCAAAGCAGCCACTCTGACACCAAACTCTGCCCTAAGATGTTCCCCTTTTTTTTTATTTGCGTGAGAATTCGGATTATGAACGCTGGATATCCCGTGCACAAGTCCCATTAGCTGCTGCAATTTTTGGCGCATTAGATATGGTAGCAGGTGAATCTCGAGTCTGGTTCGGGTACTAAGATAAGAGGTCAGAGCTTTGTCCATCACACTAAGGGGCGTGTCCTCCGCGATCCCTAGTAATCACAGGTGGTTAACGCAAGAATGTCGGAAATGTGTCCTTGAAAGAAAGGTTAGTAGGACTGTGTGTGTGTGTGTGTGTGTGTGTGTGTGTGTGTGTGTGTGTGTGTGTGTGTGTGTGTGTGTGTGTGTGTGTGTGTGTGTGGTTACTAAGGAATAGAAAGAAAAATAATAGAAAATCTAGAATACTGAATAACAAATGAAAAAAAAATGCAACAAAGAAAGTAAATATTGGTGCCAGTTTGTACGTGAGTAAGTGGAAAGAAGTGTGTACATAATATGCAAGTAGGAGAGAGTCATCCTTTGTGTTGTGTGCGTGTAACTGGTGGCAGTAAAATTGATGGCACATCCGTTCGTGTTGTATGTAATGTGGTGTTCATGTAACTTACGTGAATTATGTCGTGGTTTATCATGAGGGAAGAATGTGCTTGTAAATACTGGAAGTGTGAGTGTAAAAGCGTAAAAAAATGCGGATGCGGAAGTAGTAAAATTTTAAGAAAAAACGTGGTTGAAGAAAATGTGTGTAGTTCACCGCTTGGTTGTTTTATGTGACGTGTGGTCATTCATACCCGGTAGTATTTGTTAAGCTTTCCTGTTACATTAACACGAAGCGGCTTGCAGGAGATAGAAGTATAAAGAGACGTTCAAAGCAATAAATGGAATGATATTTTCTCCTCTAAGCCGTGGTCTTCTCTTTTTGGGATTTTACGCTATGAATTGTCTGTTTTTACTTTAAAGTTTGACGAAGCGCTCACCAGCAAGTGTTTGGTGAGTGTCGCGTCATCCAGTGCAGATGTAGAACTATGTCTTTGTTGCTTTAGGTGTTCGATAATTGTTTCTGTAGGTTTATGAATTCTTCGTACGTGTATTTTTAAAGTAATTCGTAATAATGTCTTAAGAATGTTTTATGTTTGGAACATTTCTGCGTAATTGGTTCAAAGAAACTAAAAAGTATAGAGGAAACATCAATTTCTTGAACAGAGTGGAGTCATGTTTAAACTTCACAGTAAGTAAAAGTCATCAACATATTAACTGATGTGCAATTTAAGAAGGAAACCAATGATTTACTCTTAGAGGAATGGAATAAAACATTTTCTTGTATGTTCAAGATTCAAACATTCTATTCGCCTAACACAGTCCCTCCACACTGCGGCAGCTCAGAGGCTTTGCAGTATTATTGCTAACTGTTGTGATGTGCTCCTTTATGGACGAGTCCGCCGATATTGACTTTGACGCACTCGTGATCAGCATGCCAAGGAAAATTACTGAAAAATACCTTAAAGAACAATCCCAACGTAAGAAAAATAAATTATAATAATCTGATACACGTCCAGATCAAAAGTGGCTGCCTTGAAAGTCACTGAGGAAATTGCGGCCAATTGTTTGGATCCTGAGTCATTGAACTGTGAATAGGTTAGCAAAGTTTACAAATTCGAAACATTTCATGGCCTTTCTCAGGCTCGGTCTCAAAAGAAAGTTTCGAACTAGCGGCTAAAACTCAGTGACTGGAATGGAATCTCAAGAGGCGGACAGAAAAGGGACGTTGAGAGAAGAGGTGGAGGAGGAGGAGATTGGAAAATGGAGATGTGGAGATGGTAATGTGGCGGAGTGTGCGAAAGAGCAGGAGAAGGAGGAGAAAGAGCAAGAGGATGAAAATAACAAAAACGAGAAAAGTCATTAGAAGAAGAAGAAGAAAAGAAAGAAGAAGAGCACGAGGAAGAGGAGGAGGAGGAGCAGGAGAAGGAGAAGAAAGTGGAGGAAAAACAGAGAAAAGGAGAAGGAGAAAAATAAGTAGAGTGATAGAGAAGATAAAGAACAAGTAAGGAAGAACTAGAAGGAAATGAACAAGAACAAATGTAAAAGAAAGCAAGAGCAGAAAGAGAAGAAAATGAAGAGCAGAACATGAATGAACTAATTTGAACCCTTAGGTAATATGAAAACATGTATCAAAAGGCAACATTTGTTACTTGAACTCGCTCATCCCTTGTTATGTGTGACACTGAATAAAATTCCTCTTGTGTGTGTGTGTGTGTGTGTGTGTGTGTGTGTGTGTGTGTGTGTGTTTGTCTTTCTCCTCCCTTCTCCTTCTTTTCCTAATTTTTACTCGGCCTCTGGGCAGCCCTGCACCAAGCCCGCCTGCTCCAGGAACACTTAGCTGCCTTCACACGCGCGCAAGTCGAGTCATTAAGCCATTCATCAGAAGGAGCAACACAGGGCGGCGCGAGAAGCAGCGAAGCGAGTAGGAACTTATTCTGTGTCATAACGAGCGAAAAATCCTCTCCTGGCAGGCACTTCATCAAGGGCGATTAAAATAAAATCTCCAAGATCTTACTCTTCTTATTCTCCCCCTGCCCCGTCTCTCTCTCTCTCTCTCTCTCTCTCTCTCTCTCTCTCTCTCTCTCTCTCTCTCTCTCTCTCTCTCTCTCTCTCTCTCTCTCAAAACCGATGTATAATTTGAAGGTTTGTGGCCTCGTTGTCCCGATGTGTGGCGTGTGTTGTGGTCTCAGTTCTACCAGAAGATCGGTCTATGAGCTTTGAGGTCACTCCGTAATGGGGAAGGCTGACTAGGTGACCAGCAGGCTTCTATGAATGAATCATGAGTGTAGCAACGAATGGCTAATTTCTCTTATTGCACCACAGCACATCACATCAGGACTGTCCTTGCATTTCATAGGCTGTGTGTGTCGTCGAAATCCGTTTGTTGCCTCTCAAGAATGAGCGTTTGATGTGAACATGTCGCTTGATGGATTCCGCCGGCACACACTGACAAGAGGCCACTGTTCCCTGCACATGAATGTTTCATTTGATAAGGTCACGTGTCCTTGAAATGATGATGAGTGCTGAGAATGTCTATCCTCTCTTACAATAGTGAAACAAGGTGACACGTGGAGCAGTAAGTCACGGGTGGAAATCCATTCTTGGCTTATTTGTCTCGTGAAATATGCATGTTAGAACTTGAAGTGTTTTTCATCGAATGTCGAAGCAATATTTGTTTCAACAGGGAGTGAGAGAGAGAGAGAGAGAGAGAGAGAGAGAGAGAGAGAGAGAGAGAGAGAGAGAGAGAGAGAGAGAGAGAGAGATGCCGCTGTTGTCATGAGGCTGCGTGCGGTGAGGGACGAGTCTTCTTATCAGCCATGCACGTTTCAACAAAATTGCGTCCGTGGTTCGTGTATGCCTGCTTTGAGTTAGTGGTTGTTTGTAAACATTCTGTGGTGAAAGAAACTCAATAATTCAGCCTTCTTCAATATTTTACTTTTCGGTGGGCAGCGCGTGAGGTTACCGTGTGTGTGTGTGTGTGTGTGTGTGTGTGTGTGTGTGTGTGTGTGTGTGTGTGTGTGTGTGTGTGAGAGAGAGAGAGAGAGAGAGAGAGAGAGAGAGAGAGAGAGAGAGAGAGAGAGAGAGAGAGAGGTGGGGGGGACAAAGAAAGTAGTCACATGAGAGTCTTTGTCTTGCCTCAAACACCGCAGCAGGATATGAATAATAAGTGAGCTTACTTCTCATGATTACTTGCACCATTCAGACGCTCGGTAGTGTGATTCAGTAAGGCAGTGAGGCAATGATACAGAGGGAGCATGCAGCGATCATTACTCCACCACACACTACGAGCACAGCAAGTAAATGGCAGGCAAAGGGAGGGTAGCAGAGTGACACGTATTGGTAAAATATAAGAAAAATTGCCATCGCAACGTTTCCACTGTCAAGCAGCATAAGGTATTACGTGTTGCGGCAAAACATCTTCTGGTGGCAAGGAATTCTCACATTTGTCCTCACTAAGGAAATTACGGATGGGAACTGGTGGGATGAAGATTAATTTTTATTTTATCATTTAGCGTCGTCACCACAGTATCTCCTGGAAGTGTGTGAGAATTGCTCTTGCAGTTGAGAGAGAGAGAGAGAGAGAGAGAGAGAGAGAGAGAGAGAGAGAGAGAGAGAGAGAAGAAAATTTGTCTTATGTCGTCCTTTCTCGTAGAGTAGGGGCTCCTGGGTGGCTATTGTCTCCGTGCTGTGTGCTGTTCCGTGGAAGACGCAAAGCTGCCGTTGTGGCGATACAGAATAGCTTAACTTGCTCCTTTACGTGCAATACAGTCGCTGATTCTTAAGTGGTAATCTTGTGTTAACTCGAGCATTAATCCTAAACTCGGCGTGTTAACAGCACTAAAGTCGATTACGGAATTGAATCTAAACCGTTAAGTAGATTGGTTTCGTTCGCTTGTGGGTTCCATTGAACTCCATTCATTCCTTGACCGTAATCCTCCTGAGCCTTTGTGCTGCTGTACGTGGAAGCTCTTTGTGGCTGAGCGAGATGGCAGGTTTGGCCTTCCTCGCTAGCCTGGTCCCACCTTGCCCTTCCTTTCTCACGCTCCCCCCCAGCGTCTCACACTCACAAGTAAACAGTTTCGCCCTCTCTCTCTGCCCGCCCATGCCTTTCACCTCTTCCAGACCATACCACCCCGACTCTGACTCTCCTCATTTCACCCCGTCCCTGCTTCCTTGCTCTCGTTTATACAGCACCTTTGTGGAGAGTGAAAGACCGTGCACCGCTTCATGCATGTAAGAAAACTGGGAAGTGTTGTTTCAAGGTTTTCAAAATATTCTTCCAAGAGGAAAGTCGAAGACCTCGTTTTTCATTAATCTGAAGTATACTGGAAGGCTTATAAGATTGAAAAACTGATTTAGAATTTCATTGTATTTTCCTTTAAGTAAGTGACGCCTTCTAGGAAAGTTATGCTATTTCCAATAGACGTCACGTCCCACCACTTCTGATCCCCAGCAGCTGGACGCTACAAATGATGCAAGAGAGTATACATCACAAGGTAACCCTTCCTCCTTCTGCCCTGAATTATATGGATTCAGGCATTCCGGACCTTCCCCACGAGAACATAAAGGGAACGTCTATTTACAGATTGTCTATCTATCTATCTATTAATTTATCGATCTATTTGTATGAATATATATATATATATATATATATATATATATATATATATATATATATATATATATATATATATGTGTGTGTGTGTGTGTGTGTGTGTGTGTGTGTGTGTGTGTGTGTGTGAGAGAGAGAGAGAGAGAGAGAGAGAGAGAGAGAGAGAGAGAGAGAGAGAGAGAGAGAGAGAGAGAGAGAGAGAGAGAGAGAGAGAGAGAGAGAGAGAGAGAGAGAGAGAGAGAGAGAGAGAGAGATAGCAATCAATGTTTAAAACTATTTATTTTTACATAAAGGATAAAAATATAGTCCTTGAATCTTTCATATCGTCGAGCACAAGTAACACAAGTAAAAACAAACAGGAACCTGCGCCTTTTTGAACAGCACCAGCAGCCAGGCACTCAGCCAGGCGGGGTCGCCAGCCCCTTCCATTATTTACCTTTGCGAGTCGCTGAATATATATCTTACCGACCGAGGGGCGAGTCGGCCCGATGGATGGCGACAAGGCGTCTGGGTAATGGCGTGGCAGCCCCACCGTCCCCCTTCTTGTATCTCTTCGTCCCGATACTCCGTCACCGCACCCAGCACGCCTTTTTGCTGTGCCAGCCATCGCCTCCACCATGCCTCACAACGCCACACTTGTATAACTTCCTATTTTACCTCTGTATATTTTTTCCGATATCCTGGAATCCTCGTTAGTACCTTACCAGTATGGCCGGCACAACACCACATAAGTAACACCCGACACTCCCTCACTACAGCGCCACCCACTCCCTTTCCTAAAGATGTTCCCTCTCAGGTGTAAGAATTATTGTTCAAAGTTTTATGGGAGTTTTGACACGAGGCGGTGGCAAGGCTTGAGCAACCCGACCCTCTCCTTCCTTCTCCCCGTCTCCTCCTGTGCAGTACTTGCTGCTGATGCTAAACATGCGTACTATATGTATGAAAGTGAAAGGGATGAAAACACAGCACACACACACACACGCACACATACACGCTCGACTCACAATCGAGAGGACCGAGTTCGAGTCCCGGTAAGCGGCGAGGCAAATGGGCAAGCCTCTTAATGTGTGACCACTGTTCACCTAGCAGTAAATAGGTACGGGATGTAACTCGAGGGGTTGTGGCCTCGCTGTCCCGGTGTATGGAGTGTGTTGATGTGGTCTCAGTCCTACCCGAGGATCGGTCTATGAGCTCTGAGCTCGCTCCGTAATGGGGAAGACTGGCTGGATGACCAGCAGACGACCGAGGTGAATTACACACACACACACACACACACACACACACACACACACACACACACACACACACACACACACACACACACACACACACACACAGAAGGTAAGAGTTGACAAATATACGCATGGAGACAGAGCCAAACGAATGTAACTCAGACGTGTATACTACATAGCTAAACAGACACACACACACACACACACACACACACAGGTATACCTTCAAAAGGATCTTCCGCGAAAGGAAACTGTTTACCCTTGGATGATTTTCGCTGAACACACTCCTGTTTTCCTCCTCACGAGCCTTCAAAGTCATTCCTTGCCGCTCAAATTTGTGACGCGGAATTTCAAGAGACCTTAAGGAATCTCGCAAGCCTTTCATAAAAAAAAAAAAAAAATGCTCCAACTTGCACAAGAATGAAAAGATGGAGGATGGTGTGTGTGGGGGGAAGGGCCGCATAGAAGGCAAGTTTGGGGAGACGGTGGTGCTGGAAGGAACAGTAATAAAAATGTGATATCGACTGGAACGGGTCGAGGTAACTAGATTATTAAAGCTTCAGTTCACTTGAATTATTTACTTATAATATCTTGTTTCGTTTTGTTAGTGGTCGGTCGTGGGATACGCTATGGTGGTGGTGGTGGCTGGGGTCGCGATGGTGATGGTGGTGGTTGTGGTTGTAGTGGTGGTGGTGGTGTTGAAATTAGTTGAAGAAGGAATGATTTTGTCAATAGTGAAAGAGGAGGTGTTTATAGAAGCAAAAATCTATTAGTAGTGAGAGACAGAGAGAGAGAGAGAGAGAGAGAGAGAGAGAGAGAGAGAGAGAGAGAGAGAGAGAGAGAGAGAGAGAGAGAGAGAGAGAAATTTAATTAGGAAATTCCTGTTTTTTTATGGAAGATGTATAGAAGCTCAACATCTGCTGTATTTTACTTCCCCGTGATATATCATAAAGCAAAGGTGCAATTGACCTTAGGAAATTAATTACATACGAAAATTGTAACGTTTGAATGTGCGAAATAAATCATAAATGGAGACGCAGAGGAAGAGGGAGACGAACGGCAACCTCCTCCTTGGTCACCGCGGCGGATAGTCGGGTAGGGCGCGGAGAAAAACTTGGTAAGAGAACTGGAGTGATTCTTGAAGGACTACATTGATGCTCAGTGTTAATTAACAACCTGGAAGTGAAAGGCGCCCTTGCGAGTGTAACTTGGCAGGCAGAAACAGAAAAAAAAAATTACACATACAGAAAAATAATGATACTGAATTCAGCCTCTTGTGTCGCCAGCCAGACCCTGAACGCAGGGGATGAAAGTGCTCTCGTCTATGAAAAAAGAATATAAATTGCTTCCCAACGCTCGCTAATGAAATTCTACACGAGTCTTGAATGGAACGTCTTTTAATCTGCCGGCCAGAAAATTGTTACTGAGAGTTGCGGGGCCTGAGCGTGGAGCAGCGGCTGGGGCGGCGGGGAGATCAGGATGGGCTGGGGGGCGTCACGAGACATGCCGTTCAGTGACCCCTGAAAGGCATCACCCGCCGCTGTGCTAGACGCTCGTGCCATCAAAAGAGATTAATGTTGCCCAAGTTGTGAGTCAATGGCGGGCTGTTCTTTCTCCTGGATGGTTGGGGTTTGCGGTGCCTGTGTACTTGTGCAGTGAAAACAAGCAGGCTAGCAAATATTTCACGAAAAGCAACCTTACTGACATGTGAATACTTTGAGGTTACGAATGGGTGTTTGAGGCGCCTTTCTGCCGGGGGAGCGGTAGACCTGGCATGACAACACGGGCAGTATTTCTCCAGGAATTTCTGATATCGATTTTACTTTGATATATAAATTAAATTTGATATCCAATAACCTTTTGTCCAATTTCCCTAAGAGTGAAACAATTTCCATCTCCTTTCATATGAACTCTTGCATCCAATTGAATTGATATGATGTCTGTGAATAATTAGCCCTCCTTTTATTGTATTACGTGTGTTGATCTCTATGTTGAATGAATAGATCTATTTTGAAGTGAGACGCGCGCTGCCTCCTTTCATCTCAAGTCCAGCGTGCAGCCGTGTAAATATCGTATATACATGAATAATTAAGCTTTCCCTTTTATTGCATCCTGTGTGTTCCTCCCGGTGCGGTGAAAGGAGCGGTGTCAGCCTCAGATGTTCCTCCCTTGCTCCAAGCCGACAGGTTAAAAGGACCCTGAACGACTCTGAAAGGTAGCGAGGGAACCCTTTTAGCCACAAAAATTGCATTAATTTCTGAAGAGCCCCTTATTACTCTGGTTACCGAGCGAAGAAGCTTCATTATGGGATGAGTGAAGCAGAACACATATGAAGTGCAAAGTAAGGTATTGGAACGCGATTTATGTAGTATGTATGTGTTCAGTAATGCTTCAGTAACAGCACAACATTCTCACAGAGGTTATATGCTACTGCACACTGGACTTAGCTTGTCTAGGACCCACTAAAGTATCATTACTGATGACATTAAGAAGACATGAATTCCATCCTTTAAGTGTAAATTATACAGACAACCCAAGAAGGTTCCGCCCATAAATTGTATTGTGTACGAACCGTGAAATGGGAAAGAAAAGAGGAAACTATTTATGCAAGTTTTTAAAAATATTCTTAAGAAAACGCTGATAAACTACTGTCTTCATCATAAAGGTTTTTTTTTTCTCTTGGTTTAAAAGAAAAAAAATACTGTTCGGTGAAATTTTAAAAGTAATGTCACTACGAGGCAAAACAATGTGTGTAGAGAAACTTGAGAAATTATATTATATATTCGAAACTGTGTGTGTGTGTGTGTGTGTGTGTGTGTGTGTGTGTGTGTGTGTGTGTGTCCTTGGGTGGCAGCGTGAGTTGCTTTGTGGCAGCAAAGCTGTGTTTGGGTTGTCGTACTTGGTAACACTGTGTGATACTTCAGAAGTGTTTCCAAAGCTTAGTTCATGTCTGCTTACGACCAGAACTCCAGGTAAAGTATATTTTGTCCACGTAAACTCTGTGATATACGGCACAGATGTTTATGAGAGTATGTTGCTCTTTCTCCAAACTGCAAAGAAGAAAACTCGTTGTACACATAGATTCTTCATTTCGTGTCTTTTTTAAGGAGGAACTCTTGAGCTCGTTTCATGTCTCCTTGGAAAAATATGAAAATGAAGACTTAAAATTTCAAGAGCTGCTCAGTTTCAAGGAAAACTTATGCCGTATTAATCATCGAGCGAAAGAAAAATAGTTGAATTATTAAACTAAGCACGCCGTCTGTCGCCAAGCCGCCACTGAACTGCGCTGTGAGGATCCTAAGTGTATTCAGGGCCAGAGACGAGGGAAATAAGCTTTACACACACACACACACACACACACACACACACACACACACACACACACACACACACACACACACACACACACACACACACACACACACACACACACACACACACACACACACACACACACACACACACACACACACACACACACACACACTCGCGCTCCCGGTAGCTCAGTGGTTAGAGCGCTGGCTTCACAAGCCAGAGGACCAGGGTTCGATTCCCCGGCCGGGTGGAGATATTTGGGTGTGTCTCCTTTCACGTGTAGCCCCTGTTCACCTAGCAGTGAGTAGGTACGGGATGTAAATCGAGGAGTTGTGACCTTGTTGTCCCGGTGTGTGGTGTGTGCCTGGTCTCAGGCCTAACCGAAGATCGGAAATAATGAGCTCTGAGCTCGTTCCGTAGGGTAACGTCTGGCTGTCTCGTCAGAGACTGCAGCATATCAAACAGTGAAACACACACACACACACACACACACACACACACACACACACACACACACAGAGTATTCCTTGTAGAATATGAGGTGTTTCTAATAAAAATTTACAAGAAATCGAGTATCAATTCTTGCATGTAGATAATTTATTGATGATCCGACGCAATACATATCTTGAAGTATCTACTTAACGGTATCTCTAATGCATAAATATATTTTTTTGTTTGAATGTAAAGTACTTATCTACTATCACTTAAGAGTCTAATAAAGTAATTCTGCTCGCCCACTTTTTACCAGGAAATGGAAAGTAATCTGACTCCACCACTTTTTCTTTGCTTTCCCCGAGCCAGTTATTGGAGTACCCGTGATTGGAGAGGTAGTTGGATAGTGTTGAGGAGTGTGCTAAAGTTATCGTCTCGTAAACTGCTACGCTCACCTGCCCATCCCGTTACACAAACTCACAAAAAAAAAAAAATTGAAAAAAAAAATGTGGTGGGAGGTTAGGGGGGGAATGAGGGCCCACAGTAAAATGTTAAAAAAGCTCTCATGCTTCGAAAGAAAAATAGTGTTGAATCTCCTAAACAAATTTGTGGAATTCCCTTCGAATTTCAGTGATATAAATAACATGTGCTGCCTTCTTCCTTCGTGTAGCTCTGGACACTGAAAATAATGATATCCCAGAATACAGTGGCAGTGAAGTGTTTCTGTGGATACCATTAGCCTTATGGAACCTAACCAAAGTAAAAGTAGAATCCATAGACACTTCTTTTTTTTGTACCATGTGGGCTTTTCACGGGAATTTCTGGGCTAAAGGGGATACTTTTTGTGGTACCTCCTATTTCAAAGCCCACCCGCTAGGAAACCATTGCCCCGAGTGAGGAAGCCCAACCTACACTCGGACTGTAGACAGGATTCGAACCCTTGCGTTTGGAGACCCCTCGGACCCCAAAGCACGTATGATTCCACTGTACCACGACGTCCCCTCATAACATTGGTCGGTAACTAAGCCATAGAGTAAGGAAGATTAGAATGTTAAGGTGAGAGTCCTGCTAAAAAGTGCGTCTGGATTTACAAGAATGCGTTGTAAGAATGTCACGCAGAATGACTGAGCGAAACTGTCAATGGAAAAATATATTGTCTTTCTCGTCTTTCTCTTCTTTCCTCCTCCTCCTCCTCCTCTTCCTTCTTGTCTTCCCTCCCTCCCTTTCTCCGTTCTCCTCTTCCTCCTCCTCCTCCTCCTCCTCCTCCTCCTCCTCCTCCTCCTCCTCCTCCTCCTCCTCCTCCTCCTCCTCCTCCTCCTCCTTTTTATTGCTTGTAACTTCATTATCTCTGCTGCAGTGGTGTCTCATTTCCTATTTCTCTTTCTTTGTTTGTTTCTATGTCTGTTTGTCAATCTCTCTCTCTCTCTCTCTCTCTCTCTCTCTCTCTCTCTCTCTCTCTCTCTCTCTCTCTCTCTCTCTCTCTCTCTCTCTCTCTCTCTCTCTCTCTCTCTCTCTCTCTCTCTCTCGACCAAATAAATAAATTAATAAATAAATAAGTAAACAATTCTTCCTGCCAAGTTATGCATGTATTTATGTATGTATGTATGTATGTATGTATGTATGTATGTATGTATGTAACCGTTTATCCATTTATCTCTTTATCGCCCTAGTGAACAGAGAGCGAGAGAGAGAGAGAGAGAGAGAGAGAGAGAGAGAGAGAGAGAGAGAGATTAAACTAGATTACTTATTTCATTCTACATTTAATGCACCCTTCCTTATTCACTGCAGACAATCATTTTCTCTTTATTGGACTGCTGCTGAAAAAAAAAAGGAAATTCGAGTTGGAGCGTGAATAGTTTTTCGATTATTTCCTTTTTTACGTAGACAACACCTCGCCAGTGAAGGGAGGACGCCAAACTTCACCTCCAGAGAAGCAATTTTGTGCCAGACATAAATAAATAAGGACTTTGTCTCTCTCTCTCTCTCTCTCTCTCTCTCTCTCTCTCTCTCTCTCTCTCTCTCTCTCTCTCTCTCTCTCTCTCTCTCTCTCTCTCTCTCTCTCTCTCTCTCTCTCTCTCTCTCTCTCTCTCTCTTGTACTATCTATCTTTGTTAATGTCTCTGCCCATCTATCTTTTTGTGTATAGGTTGAGAGAGAGAGAGAGAGAGAGAGAGAGAGAGAGAGAGAGAGAGAGAGAGAGAGAGAGAGAGAGAGAGAGAGAGAGAGAGAGACAGACAGACAGACAGACAGACAGACAGACAGACAGACAGACAGACAGACAGACAGACAGACACACAGACAGACACACAGACAGCTGGTTGTCCACTTGAAATACTCCCTCTCGCCGGGCATCACTTTTCATCAGTCGCGTCGCGTCTCGATTGTAAGCTGCTTCATCCAAGTCCTGTGAGTCGTCTGTCCTAGAAATTGAAAACTTACGCTCCGTTCCCCGTCAATTGACTTAAGCAAGAAATCCCCAGCCAAACTCGAAGGGATTTATGAAGTTGATGGACTGGTGGTGGGGGTGGTGGTGGTGGTGATGGTGGTGATGTGTTAGGGAGGCGATGGTGATGTTGTGATGGTGGGGAAGAGAATTACTTTAAGCCTTAACCCCTTCAATACGGGGACACACTTTTACCTTGAGATTTGTGTACGATGAGACCATTTGATTGTCATTTGGAAGGATCAGTGGAGGTTAGAAAATCAATGGCCACAGTCTTTACTATATTTGAATCCCTCACAAATGTTTCTGAAGCTGTATTAAAGCAGAGTGAATATGGAAACGCGTCATGGTACTCAAGGGGTTAAGAGCTGTATCTCATTTTTGGTTATTTATTGGTTGGGGTCTTTTTCATCATATCAGTTTAATCTCATTGGGACATCATCGCTCTCCGAGATTGGATTATTTGCAGCTTTATAGAGATTTCTTGAATATTGGAAAATGTTTTATAATTTTCCATGCATGGGGAGACGATGAGACAAGCTTCCATATTATGTGTTTACTTTTCGCCGTACAAGCCTTCTGATCTGTTTGTGGGGGAAGGAAGGAAGTAAGATAACTAGGAAGAGAAATAGGTTAAGTATTCTTACACACTTGCCTTTCTGTACCTTCTTTATTTCTGATGGTTTCGAAAGGAAAATGGAAAAAAATAAAGGAAGAAAGTGAAGTTGTACTACTCTCCAACACCCTTCATGTATGTTCTTCGTTGGAATATCTGAGTGTGCATCTAATGTTATGTCACTAGTAAAATTTTTTATTTTGAATCTACACACAAATATCATTCATTGTTATTGATTAAAAAGAAAAAAAAAACTATACAGGAATTGAAATATCTAAATTATCACTTCTCCGCAACTCATTTAATTCTTGTGTTCTCTAAAAGAAAGAAGGAAAGAGAGGAAGAGGAGAGGATGTAGCTCGCTCACACACTCACCTCTGTATACCTTCTTTCTGGCGTCTTCGAAAAGGGTAAGAAGAAAGGAATGAAGGAAGAAAGGGGAGAGGATGCACGATTGGTATGCTCACCTCTCAACATCCTCTTTTCATGTGATGTCTTTAAAGAAAAAGGAAGAAAGAATGAAAGAAGAAAGGGGACAGAATGACTTACGCTCCACTCACGCCCTCCTTAATTCCTTCCCTTTCTCTTGGGAAAGAAAAAGAAGGAAAGAATCAAGGAAGGGAAAAGGATATAGTATGCTAAAATACCCACTTCTCCTTACTGCTTGTATTCTTCTGGTGTCTTGAAAGGGAAAGAAGGAAACAATGAATGGAGGAAAGAAAGGGATGAAAGTTACTCCACTTCGTCTTTCCCGTCTTTCTGGGAGTGAATATATTAAGGAAGATTGTAGTCGAGCTCGATGAAGATGCAAAGTAGAATAAGCAACACAAACGCGTCGAGATGGTATCATGTGGGAGGTTTTTCTTAGAAGCGACGTGTTAGTTAATCACCTTAATGTGTTGATAGTTCCTCTCATGAATGTCATTATCTTTGTTCCCTGCGTCAGAAGAGCCCTGTTTATATCTCGAGTTTACCGCCTGGTGGTTAAACACGAAAATGGAGCGTCAGGCTAGAAAGTTGTGATTTTAAGACACACGTAGTACGTACATATGAAAATGAACTCGGAAAGAGATAGCACACACACACACACACACACACACACACACACACACACACACACACACACACACACACACACACACACACACACACACACACACACACACACACACACACACACACACACACACCAATAACTGTGACGTATCGTTAAAACTTTACTCGAAGAGATTTTTCCGGTGATCCTTCCTCTTCACGACCAGTGGAGGAATCCTTCTTCCTGATGGATCGCGGCGTCACACAGCTCTCCTCTAATTCCCTCCAAGTGGTGTCGAGCCTACAGGGCGGTGAGGATGGAGGCGTAGAGGATGGGGAGGCCGGTGGACGCTGGGGGCTGGTAGGAGGAGGAAGGGAAGAGGAAAACCCTGAGAAAAATGCCCGAGATATATCACCGAAGCAAGTTAAGAAGAGGAGAATTAACACACGAAAAAGATAAGAGAAAAGGAAGAGAAAGAGATGTGACGGAGGAAAAAAAGTGGAGTTTTTTTTTTCAAGTATACAAGTAAATTGATGAAAAAGGAGTTATGTAAATGAAGTTCATATTTCTTTTTTTTTTTTGTTTTGTTTATGTGAGTAGTTAGTTCATTACTATATCCTGTGTGTGTGTGTGTGTGTGTGTGTGTGTGTGTGTGTGTGTGTGTGTGTGTGTGTGTGTGTGTGTGTGTGTGTGTGTGTGTGTGTGTGTGTGTGTGTGTGTGTGTGTGTGTGTGTGTGTTTGAGTACTGGCACAGATGTCTCTCTGTCTCTACAAAGCCACTCTCTCTCTCTCTCTCTCTCTCTCTCTCTCTCTCTCTCTCTCTCTCTCTCTCTCTCTCTCTCTCTCTCTCTCTCTCTCTCTCTCTCTCTCTCTCTCTCTCTCTCTCTCTCTCTCTCTCTCTCTCTCTCTCCAAAATAAGAGAGTCAGGAAGGCAGTAACCTAACTTTAGTCTATACTTCCAAAATGGCATTGTTTATTTCATACCCAACTACTTTAATGTAAGTAACTTTATATACCTTGTTCTCTAATTTGTCATTCCCAGTGAACAATGATGGCCTTCAGTCTTCCCATCACTGACGGAGAAACAAGATTTTTTTTTATTGTAACTATTGCTGCAGCAGCAGCAGCAGCAGCAGCAAACAGCAGCTTGTCTCTATAACTATATTGTCCTGCCTTTCTGTCTGTCTGCCTATCTCTCTACATATCTACCTATGTGTTTGGTGGGAAAATATAAAGTGGTTCTCCCATCACGGTAGAGCGCAGCACAGCATAGCGATCTTTTGAGTGTAATGTGCTGTTTTCCGGCAAAGGGTGATAAATTCCGGCGTTAAAGATGCAGCATTGCGCAGTGGTGGTGGTGGCCGTAATGGTGCTGGTTTGTTGCACTTGGAACAAAATTCAAAATGTGCACCTAAACACTTTTCATTTCTTGCTCTTCATAGTGTACGGCAAAGCAGATGGACGTATATAATGTACTTAGATGCTTACGTCACTGCTTTAAAGGAGACGGCTCATCTTGACAGTCGCTGGTGAGGTGACGTCACCCACAGAAAGGGGACAGTCTTCACGTTGTTGCAGACACACAGTAGCAACATATTTCATAAGACACCGTCTTGGTTTTCGACAAGTCTAAACGATATCGATTTCAAGTTATCATAAAGGTGAGAGAGGCGCTGGTGGACCTGTTTCCGAGGGTAGCTTTTGTGACGAAGATAAACGAAGTAAGAACAGGACAATTGTGGCGGTGGGCGTATCGATGAACGATGTATGAAAGCAGCGTCAGACTCCAGGATGCTGAAGGAGACACTGTTGAGGTGACACCGGACTGACTTCTCATTCCATCCGTGCACGTCTTACCAAGAAGTTTCATGACGTCATAATAAACACTCACCTTGTGAAATCAAGTCCAAGAAAAATATAAAATCCTTGGAAGGACTTGTAACAATGGATGAAATATTGTCCAAATATGCTTTGTGCCTGTCATGAACAGAAAACGCTTTCAATTTGTTTTCAGTGTTCTCGGTGATGAGATCAAATAGTTTTCACACGGTGTAATCGTATAACGTTTCATTTCACCTTCTCTGTTGCCGACAGGGAAAGTATTCGGTCATGAATTGTTAATACATTTGAAGGTTTGATTTCTGTTGTGAGTAATTACTTTGATTGTTGTCAATATGTAACATAGCAAAATTTTGAATACTGTCAATATTTTATAGCAGCTGCACTACCACCACCACCACTATCACACTGTTTGTTGGACACTTGCCATGATTAAAAGCTAATTTTCCTCAACTGTAGCCACGTTATCGACTCTCATAATCACTGGGTATTGTGCGTCTCATTAATGCATTTTGGGGTCACTACTTCTGTTTTAACATTGTATACGCATTTGTCATTTTATCGGCAGTGGTTGTTGTATTCTGTTCAGGTTACGTAAATCTGTCTTTCACAAATTCTGTGTTATTGCCCATTTGGTCTTTCATTCTTAATTCATGGTTTTGTATTTTATGAAAAATGTTGTTTTCGTCCTAGATTTGTAACTTTGAGGCCTATGAAAAGACCACTTACATATATTTCCGCCGCTTTATTCTGCCAAACTATGATACATTTTAGACTGTCATGTGTGAAAGATACTATGGGAAGCTTTATAGTTTAGCGGCTTATGTAGCCATGCAGAAATGACTCCCTGGTGAGCAATTGCGTCAGGGGTCCGGAGACGTATGACAAACCTTTCTTTATATTTGTTGGATTCTACACATTTAAGTAAATGCCTGTTATTAGTGTTGTTAGTGACATGGAACACAAGTAGCTCAGCTATATTGATTTCTACATGTATGTAGAGGAAGCTTTTGAAAAGATTGCATTGTTGCGTGTTGCATGAACTTTTTTTTATGTTGGTTCTGAGTTCAGTCTTTTGTATTTCAGGATTTATGGAATGTAGCTTTATAGATCAAAATATTGAATCATCAATTTATATTAATTTCAGTCTGATACTGAAAAATAACGAATAGAAACATTATTGCATTTTGCTTAGCTACCACACTTCAAACTTGTTAGGTAATAGTCTCCTCTCAAGACTTAGCGCATTAAATGATGTTTTGATGACTTGAAAATAAAATCTATTCTATTTTGCTGTATTATTCTGAGATTCGTTATATATACCATTAGTGTTACACACACACACACACACACACACACACACACACACACACACACACACACACACACACACACACGTCACTGAAACTATAATAAATAAATGTTAAAAAAAGCTGCTTTATATTTTCCCGCAGCTTTCCAGAGGTATCTTTATTATAGTGCGTCTGTGAACGGCCTTCATTTATTTATTTTTTCGGTTGAATGGCCTCATAAGATTCAGAGCTGTGGACACGCACCGCGCAGACAAAATGTTCTTTTCATTGCATTGCGGGACGTGACGCAGTACTGGTGACGCCGTACATGCGTGGCGAGGCGAGGCACACACCATGCAGCAGACAAATAGTATATCTCAGGACAATGGCGTTGGGTGAATTCTGTTTTGTTCAAGCTGAATCCTTTTGTCCTGATTGACAGCCCAGTTAGCCAGTTGGATGCGCTTTCCCGTGCCATTTCTATTTCTCTTTCTGTCCTCAGCGAGCTGTCTCATCAGATTCCGCATTTAGTTTTCTGCCTGGTTTCCCGTTTTTCCTTTATTTCGTTTCGTATCATTTTAATTCCTTAAGAGTTGGTTATATTCTCGCATATTTCACGACAAGTTCATTTCTATGAGATGAAGAGTGTCTTTGAAAATTCATTGTTTTGTTTGCGATGTCTTGATGTGTTCTGAATGGATCTTCTCCATTTGTTTCGAAGCTATCAAACTATCGTCCACTTGTAGGTACTTTTATAAAGTTTGTTAGCATTTTTAGAGATAATAGTTTCGTTCTTTCTTGTGTTCATCTCTGTTAAATGAGTCACAACAAAGGACCTGCATATTTCTCCATGGTCGTCGAGTGGCTGGAGATCAATCACATGCTCCGCCACACCGCCAGTGTTAGCAGGTGGAGGATGGGTCATGTACCTCAACAGGCTTCACATGAAAAATATTGGCTTCGCCTTTAAATATGCGGGCCCTAACCAGCTATCCCTTCAGAAATAAGCCTACAATCCGACCATCCAAACTTCCAAGAAAACAGTTTACATGGCCCCAAGACTTGAGAAATAACGAAAATGCCATATTGTTTCTTTCAGAGCTACTCCATCCGTCTCTGCCGCTCCCACTATAATGAACAGTGCCCTTATATAATTTTCTCTCTCTCTCTCTCTCTCTCTCTCTCTCTCTCTCTCTCTCTCTCTCTCTCTCTCTCTCTCTCTCTCTCTCTCTCTCTCTCTCTCTCTCTCTCTCTCTCTCTCTCTCTCTCTCTCTCTCTCTCTCTCTCTTCCCTCGGAAGGGAGGGAGGAAGTAACTTGGGAAGTCGCGAGGTGGAAGACCCCTTTGGATTTAAAGAGAAATGGGGTGTGGAGGTCAAATAAAGACGGCTATTTGAATTATATGTGAGAGTCCCGTGTTTTCCATCACGACACACTCTGACCTTGACACAGAACCACATAAATCATGTTTTTATCCACCACTTCCTCCTTCACCATCCACCACACACGGACACGATAAATCCTCACCAGCTTTTTGTTTGGTACTTATGTATCTCGCTCTTATTTCAAGTTTATACCAGTTTCTTCTGTCCTTTCCTAATCTACTAAATCCTCTCTGTCTTTCTTTCATAACCATAAAGGTACAAATACGTTCAGAAAGTATGCATCACAAACTGGCCCAGATGTTTTATTATTACTTTTTTTTACTTTTTCACACTTAAACTCTACTTCATCTTATTTTCCTCTGATGTAAGAAAAAAAGTGACGGATGCAATAACTATGAATCATTATTACGTGACAATTAGAGGATAGAAAACGCTTTGAGAATACCTGGTTAAACATCAAGCTTGTCACTCCAGTAAACAGCTAACAGTGAATAATGAACAAACATTTCATGGTGGTGGTCATTGGCAGGTATTTTTATTGTTTATTGGGTACTGCTTGATTTTCTCTGTTCCCGTGTAAATTATATCCCTAAATTATTATCCCTAATGTCCTCTCATCTCTCTCTCTCTCTCTCTCTCTCTCTCTCTCTCTCTCTCTCTCTCTCTCTCTCTCTCTCTCTCTCTCTCTCTCAATGTTTCGTCTGTCTGTCTGTCTTTTTTTGTGTGTGTCTATTTGTCTGTCTGTGTGTGACACACACACACACACACACACACACACACACACACACACACACACACACACACACACACACACACACACACACACACACACACACACACACACACACACACACACACACACACACACACACACACACACACACTGGTTAGAGCGCTGGCTTCACAAGCCAGAGGACCGGGGTTCGATTCCCCGGCCGGGTGGAGATATTTGGGTGTGTCTCCTTTCACGTGTAGTCCCTGTTCACCTAGCAGTGAGTAGGTACGGGATGTAAATCGAGGAGTTGTGACCTTGTTGTCCCGGTGTGTGGTGTGTGCCTGGTCTCAGGCCTATCCGAAGATCGGAAATAATGAGCTCTGAGCTCGTTCCGTAGGGTAACGTCTGGCTGTCTCGTCAGAGACTGCAGCAGATCAAACAGTGAAACACACACACACAACTTAAGGACTCCATTAACATCTCAAGTTTCCGCACCAGTACTGTTATACCATATGATAATGTCCCACTAATTAGTTTAATAGGTGCAAAGTGTGTGTGTGTGTGTGTGTGTGTGTGTGTGTGTGTGTGTGTGTGTGTGTGTGTGTGTGTGTAAATTTATGGGCAGAGAAGAAAAAGGTGGCTGGAGGGGTGATGTGATGTTGGTTGCAGGGACAGTGGGTGATTGGCTAGGCGGGGTAAGGTGTTAAGGAGATGAGAAGATGAGTTGGGGCTGTTCCCTCGCAATACTTTATTTAGCATTTCGACATGAAATACATCCACACGCATCAGAAAATATTGATGCCCCTCAAAAATTGCTTGGTAACACATTATATAATAAGAAAAACAATAATGTGGCAAATGAAATCAAATTATGTAAACGGGTTTAATATAACTTACATAGGAGTACACCTTCACTTGACCAGGGAAGCAAAGCAATTCGCCAAGTACCAAAGTATTCAGAGGACGCATACGCCTACCAAGTACTGCTCCCGTGAGTCGCCATGTTCACTGTAATCACTAAGCTATTATAAGTAGGCTACTTAATAATTCGAAGACTCTATAAACTAACTTATAATTCTTATACCCAAACGCTGCCAAAACACCAAGAACACAAGACACACCTTGATCATTAGTACATGAAATATAAGGCAGTAACCGGGCGCCAAGCAGGCGGCAGTCCGGCCAAAGTCTCACTGGGACAAAAATCACCTACTCCCTCATCAGGCAAAACGTGGTCATCGGTCCACGATGTACTGTAGTTAATCATAATTGTCACAAGCCCTACATGATTTATTAATTAAATACAAGTCACTTAAATGGCTTTTACCCAAACTAACTTCCTGCGGCTTTTGTCCTTCTCTCTGCAACTTCATATCAAGTTTTCTCTTACCATTCTATTGGTGTTGTGGTAGATGGTCACTGATCCTCAGGGTTCTGTCCTGTCATCCACTCTTCGTATTATTCATCAATGATCTAAATTCTATCCACTCCTACGCTCCTACGCTAAACTTTTCCACATCTTTTTAGAGACGACAAACCCTTTACGAAGTACACAGATCACGCAGGGACACAACATAATGCATGACTTTTGATCTCTCAAAAAATTTTCATTAGAACAGAGCAAATTTGCTATTGTTAAATGTTTCAAAATTAATTTCATGATATATCTATCAACTCGACGCAATCTTCTAGACAATTATCCTTCTTTTTCAATGACATTCAACTGTCGCATTCTTATACACTGAATATCTTCGGTCTGTCCTTTACTTATAATCTAAACTGGAAACTTCATATCTCATCTCTTGCTAAAACAGCCACTATGAATTTAGGCATCTAGAGTCGCCTCCGTTAGTTATTCGCATCCTTTCAACGGTTAACCCCTGTACCGGGGCCTCATCCGCTCATGCACATATATGGGGGATGGGGAATTCCACAAACACTGCCCTTTTCGATAGGGTGGAATCAAAAGCTCATGCCAACTCCTCTCTTCCGAATGACTGTCTTCAGCTCTTTTCTCACCGTCGCAATGTTCCATTCTGATCTTGCTAAGTGCATGTTTCCCCTCCTTCGACCCCTCTGCAAAAGATTTTCTTCTCTCTCTTTCTCTCATCCCTATTCCGTCCACTTCTCTAACGCCAGAGAAACAGTTCTAACAATCGCACATCCCTTACTCTCGTAAACACTGGAACTCCCTGCCTGCTTGTATATTTCCATCTACCTGTGACTTGAATCAATTAAAGAGGGAGGTTCTTAGACATTTATCCTATTCTTTTGGCTAATTCTCTTGACCATGTTGGGGGACTGGCATCTTAGTGTTTGTTTCCCTTGGCTGGTTTTCCCTTCATACATAGAAAAAAAAAAACAGGTAAAAAATATGCTCCAATAAGATACATTAGTTACAATACAAAACATCTGTAAATAAATTACAAGGACGTATACATTTCTTGCGTTATTCTCTAAGCTCTTGATAGGTGTGGAGTGGCCAGTTCTTGGGGCACTACATATCAGACAACCTCTTCCCTTTAACCAACCTCAACCACCACCGTGTCTGTGCCGACCTTCCTTTCTCCGTGTCACGCTGGTTGTCGAGAGGGGTGGGGGGTGGGCGTAGTCTTACACACACACACACACGCACACGCACACACACACACACACACACACACACACACACACACACACACACACACACACACACACACACACACACACACACACACACACACACAACATTAGTAATTTCTCCATCTGGATTTCTTTGTTACGTTCATGACCACTATGTCTGTTAACGACCGAAAATTCAGCTTCCTTGATTCAAAACTCGCTTGCTAGTTTCCATGACAAGAAGTGACGGAGACAGGGAAAAAAAATCATATATATATATATATATATATATATATATATATATATATATATATATATATATATATATATAGAGAGAGAGAGAGAGAGAGAGAGAGAGAGAGAGAGAGAGAGAGAGAGAGAGAGAGAGAGAGAGAGAGAGAGAGAGAGAGAGAGAGAGAGTGGGGTGGGCATGTGATACACGTGAGTTTGTTTGCTTGTGTGTTTGTCAGCGTTCCAGCCTGTCTGAGGTCCACCGGTGATAATATTGGATAACATTTTGCCTACTGACCAGGTATTGCAAACGTGTTTGTCTACGTAGTTTTACTTTTATCTGTTTAAAGAAAAATTGTCATATTCAGCCTTAAGGATTGTTGCCATTAATCACATCTCTCTCCAACTCCAGTTTTCCCCCTCACACTTGCGCGGGCTGCACTCAGCAACAGTATTGGCGAATAACATCCATCCTCATGATGGTGACTCCTTATCAACACAACCATTATTAGCATAAAAAGGCCTGGCCTTAACGACGAGGCGTTGCGAGCCGTTACGTTTTCACTGAAAATTTATTATTTTTCAGCGTCTTACATCTCATCGCCAGCACAAGTGTGTCGTGATTCCTCTAGAGTTTCCTTCCAAACGACACACCGTCTTGACATGAAGACACAAAATCAACAAAGTCCACTTTGTGAAAGAAGTTAAGTGAAGAAGGCACATCATCAGAAGAAGAATGATTTTAAATTCTTCTCGAAAGCATTGAGAATAGTAATAGTGACTTTGGTTTCTAAATCAGTAGGCAAAAACAAGAGGTTCTATTTAATTTGATAATTCTCTTCCACAAAAAAAAAAAAAAAAATTATTAGTATTACCAACAAATATTTATTAAATTTCTTAGGATTATAGAAAGTAGCATTAACATAAACGATTAGACAAATCCATAAATAAATTGATAAAATACTGTGAGTGTATGAGTATGGATGTCGGAAGAGGTAGGTGATTGAATGAGTGAATGGATGGGTGGGTTATGTACAGTAATGACAGGAGCAGAAGGAAGAGGATATATCTCCGTCCTTTCATATTGACGGCTAGACAGTCTGAGTAGGCGCACAGTCACCTTGATAACAGTCAGCGTGTATGTATAGGCCAGCTAGCCGTCTGCCACGTAATCCTCACAGAAATCCCTTGCAGTCTCACAAGTTCCCAGAGTGTGTCGCGATTTACTGATGTGATCCTGTGATCAATATCGGCTCCTGGCATCACCTGACGGCACTCAGGCAGGGTTTGTCCAGGCCTGAGGCACCAGGATGCGGCCAACTGCCAACATCTCTGACATAAACCCACGCCGCTCGGCTCCCTATGAATTAAGCAAGTGGTCGCTAACATGCATCAGTAGCAGCAGGCAGGCAAGCACCTCGACCGCCACGCTAAGCATCACTGCTCTTGGAGACTATATCTTGTTTTTCCTTCTAGTCTTTGCTACCCAGCTTTTATTTAAATTTTCTATTCCTTGGTGGTTCTGTTATTGTCTTTTAATTAACCATGTTAGCTGCAGTATATTAATCAAGACTATCACTAACTTCTCTCCGACACATATTCCTTTGATGCTAATTATGTCTGTCATTACACGACAATTCAGCCTTTTTGAGAGAAAGGCTTTGTAGCGGGAAGAATGTTAGTCTGGAGGAGTGTTGTGGCAAGTCGGTAAAGAACCACATATGTCAAAAGGCGTTCGGCATACCGACAATTCCTTCATGCTCTGGTGAACATCACTGCATTTCGAGGCTGATGTCCCCGCTTCAAACAGCATCCAGTCTACAAACCTTCAAGGCTCTGGAAATTTAACGGGATTCATCCAACCAAGAGTGTCTCCCGCTGGATTAAGGTGGTATGTCGATGAAAGGAGAGAGAGAGAGAGAGAGAGAGAGAGAGAGAGAGAGAGAGAGAGAGAGAGAGAGAGAGAGAGAGAGAGAGAGAGAGAGAGAGAGAGAGAGAGAGAGAGAGAGAGAGAGAGAGAGAGAGAGAGAGAGAGAATCAATTGAAGTATTGCTTACACACCACTTGCAATCCCGCACCGTCATCCAGCGAGACTGGCATATTTACCTTTACTTTTGCGCCGTGTTAAGCACACACGTGGCTTTCATTCACTCGGGTAACTT
>NC_059271.1:29155024-29180024 GCF_017591435.1 Portunus trituberculatus | reverse complement strand
CCACGTGTGTCTGGCTAGATATGTCTTTGAGGCTCTCTCTCTCTCTCTCTCTCTCTCTCTCTCTCTCTCTCTCTCTCTCTCTCTCTCTCTCTCTCTCTCTCTCTCTCTCTCTCTCTCTCTCTCTCTCTCTCTCTCTCTCTCTCTCTCTCTCTCTCTCTCTCTCTCTCTCTCTCTCTCTCTCTCTCTCTCTCTCTCTCTCTCTCTCTCTCTCACCCACCCTTACTTTCCCCTCCCTTTCTTCCCCTCATTTCCCTGAACACACACACACACACACACACACACACACACACACACACACACACACACACACACACACACACACACACACACACACACACACACACACACACACACACACACACAGCAATATAGCACCTACACGGTGATGTGACGCCACTGTTCTATTGGCCGGGTTGTCGCCTCTAGGGATCCTTGGCTGTTCTCATAAGCCAAGGTTGCCGCTTGTCGCCCCGGGTGAGAGCACGGTATGCCACATATTGCTCCTCTGCAGAGAGTACCACCTCTATCACACCTTGGGTTGCATACCTCGTCTCATCTAGCTTTTAAGGGGAAGAAATGTAACTATGTATAAAGTAATATCTCACTGTAGTCTATCCTTAGCCAGTCTTACTCTTCCTCTGTGTTCGTTTCCCTCCGTCCGAAGTGCCTTGATTAACGTTCCACTGTCCTTGTCCATGCGGCTGTCAGGCTTATGGTTCGCCCTGATGCTTCCCTCCGCCTCACCCTTCCCTCGAGGCCCTGCTGCTCGTCACGTCAGCTGATCAGTGGCGGGCCTTCCCCTCATCAGAATCTGGTCTGCAGCATGTGTGGTCGCGCGTGCTGGGTTTCCTTGTTCCCTGATGCTGCAGAGAGAGAGAGAGAGAGAGAGAGAGAGAGAGAGAGAGAATAATAAGGTCGCTTGGGGCGTAAAAGTAATCTGAGTGGACTTTGCCATCATATAACAATTGCAATGTTTTCTCTCTTATTTCTTTTTGACCACACACGTCGGAAACAATAACAGCTGCCGCTTCCCACGGAAAGAATGACGGACACACGCCAGAGAAACAAGAGTAGGAGGACTAAGGATGGCTAGAGTCGAGTGTGACGAGAGGAAAAAGTGATTGGAGGAAAAGTACAAAAGAGACCAGTAATGGAGGCAGTAAGGATTTTCCCTGGTACTGCTACCGCCGCAATTATTATTTTCTTACCCTGAAACCTCTTTTCCTTCTTTATCCTTCTCTTTTTGCCTTGAAAAGCGTACTTCAGAGAGGGTGACAGATGACCTCGACAGTGACAGAGTACGCGGGAGGGAGTGATAGGATGTCCGCCCGTCACTCCTGAGGCGCCGAGATGCTGCGTCGGACCCTCCATATGTATGCTCGCCGAGGACACGTCTTCCTCATGCAAAGATTCAGTATTTTACAACTAGAGTCACTGGGTACAGGTGGTCGGTAGTAAAATTGAAATCTCAGAGCATGTCGTCATTCTTTACTATTTTTCTTGCATTTTTCATTTCGTTTTTTTTCGAGTACGAAAGAAAATACAACTCGTAGGAAAAAAGGCAAGCTGTTTCAGCTAATTGTATGGAAGACTTCAGTAATGTTATCCACCATTATTAGGAATTTGTCATATACACTTGTTTAACTGCAGTATAAGGTAATTTAGATGAATATCACGGAATTATAGACTTGTTTTATATTTTCCTTATATTCTGTCTAGGTTAGTTATCTTTCCTGTGTAACATTACAACACACTGATAGCGGTAACAACAACAAACCAATTGAAAGGCTACCAGAATGAGCGTTTGATATGGTAGGATAGTTTTAAAAGTATCCACTCACTGCAAACACCAATGCCTAAATCTAAATTATGTATATATATTGTAGTTCAAACGTTTACGAACACATACATGCTTTAACGCTACAATATCTTATCTTAGCAACTTGATCTTATTAATATATCGGAAAAATATTAGATAGCACCCCATGAAGTAACGTTGTATGCTCTGACTGTTTACGAGGTGCTATCGTGACTGAAAAATGTGAAGGCGTTGAGTCTAAGGAAGGAAATGAGGGGTAGGCCCGGTTGGTTTATCGCAGAGTATTAATCACTCAATAATCGGTCTCCGTCAGAGGTAATAACGCAATAAGCTTATTATCCTGTAATATGCGTGTTCTGTCTTGCATTAGGATTGTCAAAATTAGGTAATTGCTTGGCGTTTGGTCGAAATTAAAATGTCAAGTTGATTAAGACAGACGCCATCAGGCAACGTGTTCACAGGGTTTGAAATAAAACTATCATTACTTTTTATTTTTTTCGGAGTACGAATGTAAAAAAAAGGTAATGGACAAAACCAGACAGCGTGAATCCTTTCCATTTGTTTCTTAAATCCATTGCGACAGGCTGGTGTGTGATGAAAAATTTTCACTCTTTATAATCTTTTTATTGACAACTGATTAACTGAGCCCTTTGTTACTTAACTTGACTAGCTCGTGGATAACCGCCTACAGACTGATAATATAATAATTTCATATAGTGCGTATCATACATAGCATGAATATTTGCCACGTGTGTGTGTGTGTGTGTGTGTGTGTGTGTGTGTGTGTGTGTGTGTGTGTGTGTGTGTGTGTGTGTGTGTGGTGATTGTGGTGGTGGTGATGGAGGAAGTGTTCAGTGTCTCAAGACGGACAGGTTCACCGGTGGTTCGTTTGGCCTAAGGTTAATTCACTGTCGGTACTGACTTCAATGACCGATGGTCCCTTCCAACAGAAAGTAACACAATTTAATACAGTACGGCACAGCAACATATCCAGCTAACACAGCACTATGCAATATAACACAAATCATCTTGCATCCTCAACACAAAGCACCGCACCGCACCAACAGCAAAACACAACAAAAAACACGTTCTTCTTCCTGAGTGCAGTGCAGTGTATTGTTCATTGCGGTCTGCTGTTCCTAGCATGAACAATGTAATGCAACACAGCAAAACACAGCGCAGCTCAACACAAAACAGCACAACACAACACAGCACAGCACAAACAGCACAGCACAGCACTCGGGAGATCTGAATTCCGCAGGTGTACAGCTTTTCGTCAGCGTCACGTGTCGTGGCACCATCCATACAGTGTCCAGATCTTTTTTTTTTTTTTTTTTGCGCAGTTCCAGACGATCGTTTGACCGCTGAAAAAAATAACTCCTACTGTACATGAAGCAGAGAAGAACAGTTTTGTTCAGTGGAAAAAAATCCAGAATATTCTTCAGTGAAAGAGTTAAAGTCGGTACGTCCCGGGGCAGGCACGTTGCTCTCGGTGGCACATTGAGTTCGACTTTTCTTCGTTGAACATCGTTTCTGTAAGTGATTTTTCCAATAACATTCAGTCAGTAGTACATTAGCGTCCATCAAGTTTCTTCAGGTGGAGATCAGGTTAGTTGGCTCGCTACAAGGGGGTCAGGCTCTCTTTTTGGGGTATTTTCTATTTCACTTCTGCTTAGGAGAGATTCCCCTCATGTTCGAGAAGACTAAGCGCCATAAGGACAATGAGGCAAACTTTAATGAAGCACAGTTTGTAAATGGAATTGTCATTATTCATCACACAAAGACATAACTTAGCATTAAATACATTAAAGTCAGCCGTGGACAACGATACCGATATGAATATGTGAAATGAGGCTCAGGCGTTCTTGATTCATCACTATAGACCTGAAAAATTTTGCTGGTTAAACACAACAAACTCAGCAATAGGCTTTGTAGTGAAGACACCTTCACGCTTGCACTTGAACCATAGCTTTTGTGCCGGCTGAGGCAGACTACCGAACGCTGGGCACTCACTCCCTCCACACTAAATACAGTAATACAGTGATGCTACGTGAATGATTCTCTCTCTCTCTCTCTCTCTCTCTCTCTCTCTCTCTCTCTCTCTCTCTCTCTCTCTCTCTCTCTCTCTCTCTCTCTCTCTCTCTCTCTCTCTCTCTCTCTCTCTCTCTCTCTCTCTCTCTCTCACACACACACACACACACACACACACACACACACACACACACACACACACACAGAGAGAGAGAGAGAGAGAGAGAGAGAGAGAGAGAGAGAGAGAGAGAGAGAGAGAGAGAGTTATATTCAAACGAAAAAAAAAAAATAATAGATAGCCGTAAATCGGCCGATGTTTCTTCCCCTTCCTGGGTGGAAAATGTATGAAATCAAGTTAATTTTCGATTCGGTACGCTAGTAATTAGCTTCCACGGCTTCCGCACCCCACGCAGGGTTGCCATGCGACGCAGGGAGAAACTTGGGGTCCGCACATCGAGGGCGCTAACCGAGGCTGCTCTGGGAGGCAGACGGAACGCTGCTGGTGGTGGCAGCAGCGGCAGACCTCAGCCCTAAGGTTACTGAAAGGTTACTGTTCAACTTTTATTTCCCTTGTTGTTCATGCAATTTAGTATCTCTTCATCAGTTTGCCGAAAAAATAATGATAAAATAAAAATAAAAATTATGAATGATCCTCATGTGATGGTTTCAATACAACGTTTTCAAATGAATTAGTAAATGTACAAATGATGAAGGTAAATCAAAGCTAAATAAGAAATAGCCATGCTTACATAGTCCATTCTTGCACTTCCTGTATTTATCACTGTTATTTATTAACGTTATAAACAGCTTAGAATTTCCGGAGCCTTCGTAGTGTCGTTGTTTAACAGTCGTTTTCTCCATTCTAATCCACGCTTTGTTACAAAAGATTTATCCTGCCAGTTTGGCGTGCAGGGTTCCTGACACACATTCCTTCCTTTGTCCCTTCGTTAAAGCCTCGCTTCTTCCCCTCGTTTGCGCACATTTCCTCCTGTCATCCTCTTTTCTCTCCTCTCGCGTTCCCTGGCAGCATTTTCTTCCCACATTCACACACACACACACACACACACACACACACACACACACACACACACACACACACACACACACACACACACACACACACACACACACACACACACACACACTCTCTCTCTCTCTCTCTCTCTCTCTCTCTCTCTCTCTCTCTCTCTCTCTCTCTCTCTCTCTCTCTCTCTCTCTCTCTCTCTCTCTCTCTCTCTCTCTCTCTCTCTCTCTCTCTCTCTCTCTCTCTCTCTCTCTCTCTCTCTCTCATGCATTACCGATTCATTAAATATAATTCACAAACAATGAATTCTGGAGATCTCTTCCCTCGCAGCCCTCCTCGCCTACTGCTGCAGGGGAGAAACAAGATACGGGTCATGGAGTGTGCAGTGGATACAATGCTGTGTACTATATTTAATTTTCATGAATAGGACCTGACAACAGAGAGAGAGAGAGAGAGAGAGAGAGAGAGAGAGAGAGAGAGAGAGAGAGAGAGAGAGAGCCTCCATTGAATATCTATCGTCTGTCGGAGGAACGGTTGGGTAACCTAGTAGTATTTCAGGCTTCCTGTAAAAACTCCACGGCGTTTGCGTCCGATATTTCACTTACCCTCTCCGGCAATGTGAATAAAAGCATTTGGAGACGTTGATTTAAGTCGGAAAGAGAGCATAATAAGGCTTACCTTCTCGTCGCTCAAAGGTATTCTCTAAAGGTATATTCTTTGGTGATTAATTCTAATAACTTCGGATGCTCTTAACTGCCCTGTATATTCGCTGTTTCAATGGAATTACACGGGTATTGTATTTTAATTCGTGTCCGGAGTTGTAAAAGCAAATAAAGACAACAGTCTAACACTTGAATATCAGAGGGCACTTTACATAATGTAGAAATTGTTACTACAGGGAACTTACTCTTGCTGTGTGTGTGTGTGTGTGTGTGTGTGTGTGTGTGTGTGTGTGTGTGTGCAATACTGACAATAGGAATATCGATAATATTTTGGTTTATTCATTTCGCACCCTTACAGTTGAAAATTCGCTTTATACATACTTATATACTAATAAACATATTACATTTAAACATATTACATCTTAATTATATACCCAAGCCAGGGAGATATTTGATGAGCTGGCTTGCAGATAGCGCCAGATCAGCCTAGTAGACTAGGATGGTGGGGTCATCCTTTGTGTATTTTTCTATTCAGAGTTTGTTTTTCCTAACTGTCAGGGAGTCAAAAATTGTGACTTTCACTAGGTCCCTAAATCATGTGAATAGCGACAACACTGTAAAGAAAGTCTTTCCGCCTGTTTGTCAGTGTGCGTAAGTGTGTGCTTGTGTGTATGGATGAACCAGTGGGATGGATAAGTGGATGTGTGTTTAGGCGGGCTCGTCTTTAGGTGTGTGGTAGTGAGTTACCTTAAAATTTTAATGTTCTGCCTTCCCATTTGAGCTGTAAATATATGGGTGAGCGTGTGCGTCATATTTATACGTCGTCACCTCTGTATTGACTGTCAATACTGTGTCCAGAGTTTGGGATGTAAGAAGATTATTGCAACATGGATTCCAGACCGCCAAACAGATTCTTACTGAAGCTTTCCTGGAAAAAGGGCAGACTTACTAAGGTCACATGCTCTTTCCAGTTAGTTGGCATAAAAAGAAAAAACTACTACGTGTTACGTTTGTCTGAAAAGTGGCGGAGCTTTGCTATACACGAAACACTTTAGAATCAGCAAATGTATGTTTGGAAAATGAAGGGCAGCGTCCTATATAAATAACGAGTGATAGAGCACACACACACACAAAAAAAAGAACTATCATTGAAAATTGAGCGCTTTTTGCAATTCCTCGCTCGATTTATTTTCATACATTTTAGCGTGAAGAAATACAGTAAAGTCAGTTCTGTTCAGTAATTATTATCTGCATTCAAAAGAACTTTTTTTTGAAGCTCAGTAATTATATTTTCACTTATGAGAAGATTATATACATCCTTTAAAAAAGAAATATCAATGTTTTTCACGGTGACATGGAAAGTAAACGAGACACAAGCACCTCAAACAAGGCTGATGGAGCACACATCATTGCTGTCGGAGTTCTCAGCCAAACACTCGTCTACCGTCGGCACCAGCTTCTGCCACGACTCTCGTCTCCTCTCCCTCCAAGTCGGCTTTAAGAATTCCAGGAACCAGCGGCAAGACTCAACCAACCCCAGATGATGTCGCTTAGCACCGGGATGTCGACATGAATCCCTCGCAATCTGCTGTTTAATCTGCTTCGCTCAGCATCCAGCGGCCTGAGGTGCAAGCTGTCACACTGCCAAACGCTGGTGGTAGTAGTTTGATGGGAGGGAGGGTAGAAGTAACAGATGATGATGTGGTAGGGATACGGTACTGCCTCGAGTTGTGATGGTGGTGGTGGTGGATTACGTGAGCATGATGGTATTACCATCGGCCATTCTCCCGAAGCAATTTCTTGAAATTTTCTTGGATCCAGTGAAAATATGAATCACTATTTCAACTGAAAGGGGTAAAAACAAGAATAGACAGTTCCTAGTTAACGAAATTGAAGAAAGTAAAAAAAAAAATGTAGGAATAAATGCGAGGATCATGATAAAACATTGAAAACTCACTTCCACGCGAGTCGTACCGAACACCTCTCTGATGAAAAGACCGTTATGTCATGTGCAACAAATGACTTTTGCAATGTTTAACTTTCCTTAGAGATAAAGTAAAGGGTAAGACGATAAAAGAAGACAAAAAACGCCCACATTAATTGATTTTTATCGTTCCTCTCCGTATGAATAATTCAGAGGTTTCCAAGACAGCCGAGATGATCCCAGATCGAAGAGTATTCTCTGATTTCTGGGTAAGTGAGATTTATTAAAGCTCTTTTAACTTTGTATGAAAAGATTTTGTGTTCAGACACTGATTTCCTGGTCTTTGGATGAGGTGCCCACGCAGCGGGCTCGGCAATCACGATTCTCAAAAAATTACAAAGTGATCGAACAGGAATTGAGGGATTAAGCCTTAAAGTAATATAAAAGAGCTTTCTCTCTCGCGGATTTGCCCACCTGCTTTCTCAAACATAACTAGCATTTTGTATGAAGGGTCCTACCTTTTTTTATTTTTTATTCTAAGCCATAAAGCTGTGATCATTAATTTCATAACATACAGAAAACATAAGTGCGACTCACGTGTGTGTGTGTGTGTGTGTGTGTGTGTGTGTGTGTGTGTGTGTGTGTGTGTGTGTGTGTGTGTGTGTGTGTGTGTGTGTGTGTGTGTGTGTGTGTGTGTGTGTGTGTGTGTGTGTGTGTGTGTGTGTGTGTGTGTGTGTCTGTGTCTGTCTCTCCTCTCTCTCTCTCTCTCTCTCTCTCTCTCTCTCTCTCTCTCTCTCTCTCTCTCTCTCTCTCTCTCTCTCTCTCTCTCTCTCTCTCTCTCTCTCTCTCTCTCTCTCTCTCTCTCTCTCTCTCTCTCTCTCTCTCTCTCTCTCTCTCTCTCTCTCTCTCTCTCTCTCTCTCTCTCTCTCTCTCTCTCTCTCTCTCTCTATATATATATATATATATATATATATATATATATATATATATATATATATATATATATATATATATATACCCTTCGTAGGTTATAATTAAGCCGAACATTTTTTTTGTAATACTGCAATTACCTTGAATTTTTCAACTTGTTTTACAATAAAAGAATGTTGTTCACATGTGAATGAAAAACATTCAACAACTCTCTGGCCATCTCACGCCATCTCACTTGAGGCAGTCAGTAAACGTTTACTTTTATTTTTCAAGATACGTACTGCATGTTAGATTCCTATGAAAATATCCCGCTATACTGAATGACCTGTTGTGAAACATGATAGCCCACACACGAGCGTCCCTTCTAACACTGCCATCGTATTTATTAATATTGGTGGTAAATAACTACACTCGATTTTTAAGGTCACTTTTAAGACGTTAATTAATTTTGGAGGTTCAGGGCCTGTTTGGGAATCGTAAAATTTGGATTTGTATCTTTTCGGAATTAGGATTGGAAGGACGAGAGGGAAGAGGGATATGTAAAGCCTTGGGATTAACGTGTGGCATATGGAAGGGGAAAGACGGGATGGGGTGTATGTCCTGAAGTGGACTACGGCGGCCTCTAGGGACGGCGAAATCTTGGTGTGTGGCAACAGCAGGTCTCAAGGCTGTAGTGCGGCTGGCGGTGGTGTCATGGAGGGCGGCGAGTGGGCGAGAGAGTGGGCTAGTCATCTATCGCTTTCAGTGGTGTGAATGCGGGCGTGTCAGCGAGACGTTTCCCCGCCCACAGACGCCATTTATCACTGCACCAAGATTGTCCGGCCATAATTTTTCTCAGCGGGAGAGGAGGAAGGCTGAGGGGGATGTAGTGATCAATGCCATCCAAACGGAAAACGTTGTACACGAAGCTTTTCCGGAAACGAAGGTGCTGAGGTCGTAGTGCACCACCGCCTTTTGTCGCTTTCTTCGTCGTCTCTATTAGGAAGGTGCAAGAAATGAAGGTGGTGGTGGTGGTGGAGGGACAGGGAGGTCGAGGCTCGGATGAAAGTCTAATGGTGACGAATTTTCAACCTCAAATGCTTTTATGTTAATTTCATTTCGGGTGTTCGCCTCCTCGCCTCCCAAGGCAGCATGACCTCGCTCTCGCTGACTCGCCGCCGCCTCGCTCCTTTATCTGATTAGCCAGTCCATTTCTATTCATGCTGCCTTCTTTCCTCCCATCTCTGCTATTCCTTCTTCCTTCCTTTCTTCATCCTAGTTGATGCATCCAGTCATATATGCTTTGAAAAGTGGTTTGTCTTCACAATCGGTCATATTTACTACCCTTGCCACTTTTCAGATTACTATTATCATATTGTATTAGTTGGTAAGGCTATCATAATTATAGTCCACCCCTGTGAAAGTCCATCCGTCTTATGTTTGTATGTGTGTTGCTTGTTGCAGTTGCATAGGGCGCGAATGTAAGCATGAAAAAAAAATGTAATGCTACATTGTTCCTTAGACATTGACAACGAAAGTATTTTAATTAATTCGGGGTCGAGTTAAGTGGTCTTGTTGACGATCCTTGGTGTTTGCGGTAAAGTTGTCTCTCAGGAGAAGAATTATCACTAGTGCGTGTGTCAAAAACCTGATTAACAACGATATTGACGACTTTGCTGCGATAGTCTGTCCTCAGTTCTGACCCAGCGTAGAACGTTACTGATAGCAAGGAGAATGATAAGCAGATCACGTGTACTTAAACCTATAGTTATTTCATCGAGTTAATTTTTTAGTAACTCTGTAATAGTTTGTTTATAAAAACCATATATCTGTGTGTGTGTGTGTGTGTGTGTGTGTGTGTGTGTGTGTGTGTGTGTGTGTGTGTGTGTGTGTGTGTGTGTGTGTGTGTGTGTGTGTGTGTGTGTGTGTGTGTGTGTGTGTGTGTGTGTGTGTGTGCGCGAGTGTGTTTCAGTTACGATCATCACAGGGATAGTAAACAGGCAGTGTTAAGAATTGAACATATTACGACTATGTTTTCAGTTGTAATAGCACCAATAGTAACATTAACAGCAGCACCATCACCACCAGCAGCACCATCACCACCAGCAGTAGCAGAAATTGTACTCAATAGCGATAGCAAATAGTCGGCAGCAGCAGCGGCAGAAAAAAAAAGTCAGTCATTGCAGTAGCAAGAGCCATATCGCGGCAGCAACTCTAATTTTAGGAACGTTATGAATACCCTTCTTCGTACCAGGAAGAAAACACCAGATTGTACCCGGCGGAACCGTGACGGTCCCGGGACGTTTCCGCGATATGTGTATTACTCGCCCAAAAGACGGGAAGGCTCGGATTTGCACGTTGACGTTGATGGACGATGGCGGGGCGTAATTTGCATGTAGGCGGCAGCGCGACGATACGTATTCATCAGAGGCTTTTCTTCCTGTCTGAAAAACGGATGATGATCGCTGCGAGGCGGTAAGATGGTGTTTTTGTTTGGGCCGGCGGTGGGTGGGATTACTTGCCTTCAGAGTGCTTTCAACACACTGACGGCATCGGTGCTGTTATTCTTCCCCACCGTGCACTGTTGATAGAAAGCTCTGTTGTTGTTGTGATGGTGGTGGTAGTGATTGTTGTTAATGACGATAATGAGTGACAAAATTATTATGGAAAGTGAAATGACGTTTATATTTGTTTTTGTTGTTGTTGTTGTTGTTGTTGTTGTTGTTGTTGTTGTTATTGTTGTTGTTATTTTTATTATAATTATTATTATTGTTTTATTATTATTATTATTATTATTATTATTATTATTATTATTATTATTATTATTATTATTATTATTATTATTATTATTATTATTATTAGTAATAGTAGTAGTAAAAGTAGTAGTAGTAGTAGTAGTAGTAGTAGTAGTAGTAGTAGTAGTAGTAGTAGTAGTAGTAGTAATAGTAGAGGTAAAGCTACTATATAGTAAACTCCATTAAATAGCGAACAACCATTAAGAAAATGAAGAATGGTTATGATAAAAAAAAACTCAAGGACGCTCCCTTTAAGATCCCAAAGCTAAAGTCTTTGATGAGAGGCAAGGCGATGTAAGACATACCGTCAATCTAACGCCAGTCACTATCGCAGCAGCCATCACTGATGTATCGTGGACGAAGGAAGGGCCACGATTCTTTTGTTACACTCCATGAAGGTGATAAAGTACCAATCAAAGATGAATCAACTTTCATTTTCACGGAAATAATATAATAGTAATAATAATGATAATAATAATAATAATAATAATAATAATAATAATAATAATAATAACCATTATAAAGTTAGTAAAAATAATTAAAGCAGTAATGTATTAAATCATAGACAACTTATCGAAAAGGGAAACAAGCACAGCGCGTGATGCATTAAGAATGAAGTAAAATAAACTGAAAACATGACGGTCACAAATTTCCACGAGAAAAGACGTTCTAGGAAAGTTCAATGAAACCTTTCCACAAAGACCAGAGCACCACTCACTGCACATTGCTCTCCACTTTTCATTGCAATTTCATACATCTGATACATTTTTTTTTTCTAATTATCTTTGTGCATTTTCCTTGATCACTGCTTCTTTTTGATTGACATTCGCTTCCCACACACTTTCTTTCCCATCAAGTGAACCCTCGCCACTTCACTCTTTCTCCCACTTCCTTTACCCTACACACTCACAACATTTTTCTTCCACTCAATATTCTTTCTGTTCGACATATTAGTGTAGGTCATTGATTCTCATGTATGTATTTCGCCTTTAGAAATAGTTATTTTAATACTTTCCAAATCTTTCCTTAAAAATAGTCCTGTGTTTCATTGGGTGTCCGGACCTGAATCATCTCTCTCTTTTTTTTCCATCTTTTTCTTACTCTCCTTTTCCTTTTTTTTTTTTTCTTTTCACAGTTCTTATTTCCGCCAATTTTAACCACTTCATGACGCGTTTCCATATTTATTGTACTTACTATCTGGTGATTTTATACAGCTTTAGAAAATTATATGGGGTGGGGGTTAAAATAGTGAATACAGTTGTCATTAGTCTTCTGACCTCCATAGACTTTTCTAATGTCAATAAAAACGTCTGATCATACCAAAAACTCGATATAAAAATGCGTCCCAGTAGTGAAGGAATTAATACAGATGAAAGTGTGAACAATATATTATCATTCTGCTTCTCATTGGCCGTGATATGAAGTATACATATCAAACATTCACTTCCTTACGTATGCGTTCGTATAAAGTATGTCATATGGATTATAATCACATACGGAGCACAAATCGGGCAAGATGAGGCGGTGTCACCCTACCTACCACTGCACCGAACTGTCTAGCCGCCCCGAGTCGTGCGAGCTTTATTTTGTCTTTGTTGCCCGTGGATATTTTTATTGGTGTGTCTGGTTGTCAGTTTTGTTGTCTGTATCTGTTTTTTTTTTCCTCTCTCTCTCTCTCTCTCTCTCTCTCTCTCTCTCTCTCTCTCTCTCTCTCTCTCTCTCTCTCTCTCTCTCTCTCTCTCTCTCTCTCTCTCTCTCTCTCTCTCTCTCTCTCTCTCTCTCTCTCTCTCTCTCTCTCTCTCTCTCTCTCTCTCTCTCTCTCTCACACACACACACACACACACACACACACACACACACACACACACACACACACACACACACACACACACACACACACACACACACACACACACTATAACTTCCTTTCCACACATCTCAGCTTCACCTCACGTCCTAGCCTGCGTCCCCTTCCCCTAACACCGTCTCCCCTCAAAGCTGCAAGTTAATGTGGTGAGTGAAAACAGAGCTTGGTCACCACCACACAAACATGCCAAAGGCGCGTGCGAAGGACATGGTTCCTGAGCTGCCAAACTCTGCTTCAAAGGTGAATATTGACTATGTATACTATTAAGTTATGATGCATCAGGCGCGGAAGGTAACGTAAGATAAGGAAAGGTAAACATAGGTTATAGTTTTGTTTAGGTTAGGTAAGGTGAGGTAATGTAAGGGAAGATAAGGGAAAGTAGGTTATTGTTTGGTTGGGTTAGATAACGTAAGGTAACGTAAGGTAAAGTAAGGTAAGGTACGTTATGATTTTAAGTTAAAGTGAGGAAAAGTTAAGTGAGGTGAAGTAAGGTAAGTTAAGGGATGGTTGCTTTGGCTTGGGTGAGGTGAGGTGAGGTGAGGTGAAGGCATGGCTAGGTTATATTCGAGGTTTCATTCCTTCTCTAGGGGGCCCATGCGAAGAATAATGCTGCATCTGATTGACCTTTGTTTGACCTAGAGGCACCGAGGGAACAAGTGGAAGAGGAGGGAAGGAGGGCTGAGTAGTGCTGTCTGGCAAATTAGTGGCATTTTAGAAACACTAATTGGTGCTTAAGCTCGTATTATATAAATGTTTCAACGAACGGCCTCGACACGCCTGCAGCTCTCTCTCCCTCGCACTATTTTTCATTTTTATTTATTCATCTTGTTGCACGGTCCACCTCCACCCTCTTTCCTCCTCCCTGGCTCTATCCGACCCTTATCCTCCCCTCCCCCTTGCCTGACCCTGTCTTTCATTTTTGGCCTATTCATTTTTGAGCTGAAAATAATGGGCTTAATTCTTTACTGTCACAATGTGTTTACTTTTAATGGGGATTGATATTTGCAGTTTTATTTCCTTCACCATTCATGCCGTAATATATTTCCCGAAGCAAATACACACGGTGAAGCAAATGGAAAGGGTCAGCGTGGATGCCGGTAGCCATGGTGAATTATATTAATGTGCACGAGAGAATAGTATGTAAAAATGAGAGAAGAAAAGTTTAATGCTGCTTGGTTCGTATGAGAATTGTCACAGGGACAAGAAAACGCGTGAAGGATACTCAAAACTCTGTAAAGAAAAATCATTCATGTTGAAAATGTACATACTAAAATACTAAAGGATTTTATACTAAATATTTTTGAAAGCCTTTTGTTTAAAAATTTCGTAAAACGCATGTAATGTAATGAAAGAAGAAAAGCTGGATAAGAGAATAATAAAATCCTTTATTATTATTATTCTCTCATTCACCTTGAATATTATTTAAAGAAAAGTTATGAAGGCTCACACACACACACACACACACACACACACACACACACACACACACACACACACACACACACACACACACACACACACACACACACACACACACACACACACACACACACACACACACACACACACACCACGAACTGGGAACTCAGGCAACGCTTGGAGGCCCGTGAAAAGCGTCGTAATAACTGGATGAATTGTTTGCCTTCTGTGTCATTTTTGAAGTGTTTTCTGAGATTATTTCAGGAAGAGACAGAGGGAGAAGGAGAGAGAGGGGGAAGGAGGGACAGAGATAGGATGGGAAGGGGGAAGGATGGGGGAACAGGAAAGCGTGTTGCTCGGTGAATTATTGAGTTCGTTACTCAATACTTGTATGTATATTTTCGTGAACACCAAGCGAATATGTGTGAATAAGTCATGGTTCCCAAAATACGACATTCTGAAAAAGCGAAAATCTAAGAAAATATTAAAAAATGCTCGTTGTATTAGAGATTTAAGGGCTCATGCTCGTTTCTCTTGTACTTGTAGAGTGAACTTCCGAAATTCTGAAGTCTGTGTTCCTGCGATTTTATACAAGCACACAAGTCTTTTTTGTTTGTTGGGCTTGGTGTTCGAGAAGAGCTGTGTCCAATATTAGAGATATGCGAGATTTTCCTACAGTACGGAATATAAAAATAATGCAAAATTTCTTATATTCAGTCTTTTAAGGATATTTCTAACAGAACATAAATTCTCTTGTTTGTACAACGTTTTTTCAACACAACTTCGTACATAGGGTTTATGTATTTAAAGTAAATTTCCATATTTTCATATTTTCATTACACTGCACTTTTCCTTTCATATAGTAAATAGCGAACAGTTTGCCCACTTTCTTGTTTCACTTTGTTGGACTTTTCCCAGGGCAGTGGTTCATGAACTAGATTGGTTGAGGCCTGTGCAATTTTACTTTCCCCTGCTACCTGACTACGACTTTCTGTAAGCTTTTTCGTCGCTTATATTGCAATCTTTGTAAAGGCTATTTATGTAGAAAATAATAGATTAAGTGAAAGACCGTATTCCTGGTGTGTGTGTGTGTGTGTGTGTGTGTGTGTGTGTGTGTGTGTGTGTGTGTGTGTGTGTGTGTGTGTGTGTGTGTGTGTGTGTGTGTGTGTGTGTGTGTGTGTGTTACCGTAGGGTAACGTCTGGCTATCTCGTCAGAGACTGCAGCAGATCAAACAGTGAATTACACACACACACGCGCACACACACACACACACACACACACACACACACACACACACACACACACACACACACACACACACACACACACACACACACACACACACACACACACACTTAGGTTACCGAGAATAATAACTTTTTATTGCCAAGTCGCGTGCAGGTAGACTTTTCCTATATGGATCCTGCCTGCAGGTGACTTACGGCAGATTGGATGAACAGGTGCACGTTGCGTTGAGGCACACCAGGTGGTCGGGAATCGGCCAGTGAAACCAGTGCCTAAAACAGATACAGATATTGAACAGGTTACTGTTCAATTTTCATTTAACTTTGTCATGGATTGATTATTCTAACAATCGAAAAATTATGTTGAAGAAAGTAATTCTAGTGCCATGGTGTGTGTGTGTGTGTGTGTGTGTGTGTGTGTGTGTGTGTGTGTGTGTGTGTGTGTGTGTGTGTGTGTGTGTGTGTGTGTGTGTGTGTGCGCTCGCGCGTTTTGTCTGACTTGGGTTGCCGAACGTGTCCAACAGTATTTTACTGATTTCAAGAGGAAAAATATGCTTTTGAATAGATATGTTCATATGTGTATGTGGTTTATTTGATATGCTAACTTAATGCATAATATGCAAACGACCTCCGCCAGCACTTCATAGTTATAAATGAAAAAAAAATATATATATATATGTAAAAAAAGTATCATGCATATTAATCTTTGTTAACATTTTTGTGGAGCAGATGAAGGGCAATTCATCTGGCGGCATGATGAAGCGAGGCCAGAAAGTGTTTCCACAGGGCTGGACTTCCTCCCTTAGCGTCAGCACGTCCGCCTGGTGCCGCGATATTGCTTGAGGTTAATGAAGAGTATCACATTTGCATAGAGACGCTGCGTTAATGTATACTGTTAATTATATTGCTTTACGAAACTAGCCAAGAAATGAAAGTAAAATGTGCTAAGTCATTAATTTGGGGAAACGAACATAACATTGAGCATAAATAGCTGACTTAACGAGAGGGACAAAGTAGTATATTGGTGTGTAGTATATCGGTGTATGCTCAGATCAGATGCAGTGATCATCTGTAACAGCCACTCGTGAAGATATCGATTTTTTTTTTTTTTTTAGTTGACGTAACGGATTGTGTGTGAAACACTTAACGGAAAGTAACTGTTACCTTGATCCAATCTGCAAGTGGACAAATAAACTGTTTTCCTTTCAGAGGTAGCGTAAATGATCGGAGGCAGTGTCTTTGAACTGAGCAAATTTTACATCGGGACAAGCAAGACACTTAGAGAAAGGAAGAATGAACCATAAAGAAACACATTCCAAATGAGGTGAGTGAATGGGCTTTTTGAAGTTGAAAATCTAAAAGAGCTATGGTGCTTTAATCCCACTCCTGTATATCTTTGGTCACTGAAGTCATTTACTGATCATTAGAGCAAAGAAATGGTGGAGATGAAAATGTGGAAGTTTCATCAAGCGCTGCATCCCGGAAAAAAAAAATAATGAAACATGCAAATGATCGGCCAGAAAAGTTCAGAAAAAGAAAATGGACAAAAGAAGGAACTTCATATCTCAGCATAATGCATTAACACATTTTGTCTCTCTTCCCTTTGCACTCTTCTCTCCTCACACTTAATTCAGTCCACCACAGACAGTCTTTTTTTTTCATATCGTGTGTTTTTACTTTCATATCTGTGATTCGCTTTATTTGCATTCTCCTTATTCTTTCTTTCTCCACCGTGTACATTCCTTTGATGTTGATGCACCGGAAAATGGTTGATGAATGCCGAGGGTGCAATGCTCCAGGTAGCATACGAAGGAATCATGGTTTGGAGCGTGACGTGACAAATGTAGCACGGTCACAACACTCTTGGCACATTTCGTGAACTTAACCTATCCGAGTCCACCATTGATTTAAGTAAGAGTATAAACAAATAATTGAAGCGAAGCATTTGAAAATATCAGGCCGAAAAAAAAGTTACATTTCTTCTTAAGATTCAAATAAATGACTTTAATGATTTGCACTCTCCCTGCGAGAAGCAATGATGGTAAGGGATCTTTGAACTTTACTCTTAATCACGTCGAAACGGAAAATAAAAGCTGTTCCACTCGATTAGAAATTATGAAAGTAATTCCTGTATACACACACACACACACACACACACACACACACACACACACACACACACACACACACCCGGTAGCCGAGTGGTTAGAGCGCTGGCTTCACAAGCCAGAGGACCGGGGTTCGATTCCCCGGCCGGGTGGAGATATTTGGGTGTGTCTCCTTTCACGTGTAGCCCCTGTTCACCTAGCAGTGAATAGGTACGGGATGTAAATCGAGGAGTTGTGACCTTGTTGTCCCGGTGTGTGGTGTGTGCCTGGTCTCAGGCCTATCCGAAGATCGGAAATAATGAGCTCTGAGCTCGTTCCGTAGGGTAACGTCTGGCTGTCTCGTCAGAGACTGCAGCAGATCAAACAGTGAAACACACACACACACACACTCACGTATTACTTTTGATATTATTGTTTATTATTTCTCGTACAATTACGTATTTATGTTGGATTTTTTATGTGCATTTTTGTTTATGAAAATTATGATGACAATACTAATTAAGAGAGTAATTGTGTTGCAGTATTTTTCCTCTTCACTTTTTTTTTTTCCCATTTAAGTGCAGAGTAACAGCGCGTCACATCCTGGACCAACGTGAATGAAAAATTGTGGCTCAATTAAAATCCAAGCTGATCACACACACACACACACACACACACACACACACACACACACACACACACACACACACACACACACACACACACACACACACACACACACACACACACACACACACACACACACACACACACAGCGCTCCCACCATTCTCTCTCTCTCTCTCTCTCTCTCTCTCAATGCTTGGGAGCACCTCAAAGCAGGGCGGTGTGAATACTGAGGTTCGTTCACTGCCTCATTCACTCACTACATGGGACTGAATGACCGCGGCAACCTTGCAATGGCCCCTCAGAGCCTAGTTATTGGGGTTAGAAGACGTTCATAGTGGGGAGTGTCTTGGTGGAGCTCCTCGGAGGCCAATCAGAGAGGAGAGGCCTGTGGGATGAGGGTTACTGGGACCGTGGAGAGGGTGTGACAGGCGGTGATAAGGGGAGCCGGTGGCTGCTGCATGATTAAGCCGTGCAAACATTCCGTCAAAGGCCGCTGATGAGGTGCTGAGTAGTGCTAGAAGGATTGGTGAGGTAGTGAATGTGGGTGCTATCCCTCTCGTCTTCTCTCCCAAGCGTCCTTTTCATGTTCTTTCACATTTCTCTTCTTTTCCATTATATTTATTCTTGCTTCTCATCGCTTCTCGTACTTGTCCCTCCGATCTTCTCCGTCTTTCTCTCAGCTCATCTTTCTCATACTTCTATCGTCTCTTTTTTTTTTTCATTTAGTAGTGAACCTGTTTCCACGTCTTTTCCACTCCTCCGATCTATTCTGTCTTTTCTCGATTATATGAAGATAATTTATCGATTGCTCATTGTTTAGTTTTTAGAAAATTTTATACGGAAACTCTTCATTTATTGACCATTTACTGAATCGTTTTGGAGTGTTTATGATTTTGGAGAAGTTTCATCTCTTCGCTTGTTGCGTTTTCGAGCTTTTATTAGAGCTGAGACTTGCCGTGTTTTGCTCCACTGTTGCTCTTTTCTCACGATCCTCGGTCTATCCTTTACATATAATCTAAACTAGAGACCTCACCCTTCACTTCATCTAAAACAGCTTCAACAATAGAGTTTCTGCGTACGAGTATTGTGTATGCAATGGTATGAAAAAAAAAAAGAAAGTGACAGTAGCATAGAATTTTCTGTTTACTTTTCTTTTTTTTTAAGAGGAATAATTATAATTAATACTGAAAAAAAAAATCTCTGAGACAGTACAACTTTATGAAATTGTTATTATTGGAAATGGCTGGAAATTTACACTTTACTATAAGAAAATTGAATCTGCCTCGTAGTGATGAAGTGCATTTCAAGTATTTACGCACCTAATTAGGTACTGCACTGAAGTGAGTGGACAGTTTGGCGGACGCATCACCACGCGCTGCTTTGGTGAGATGGTAAAGCTGCAACCGGCGAACTATCATGGGAGATTTTTCTTCTTTTCTGTGTTCGCATTAGTTGCGTGACCATTTGTGCAGTTGTTTTGATACGTGCGTCACGTAGAAAGGTTTATTTAATTTTAGTGATGCTAATCTTAAGAATAAAAAAAAAAATGAAAGTTGAATATGACTTTAAACGTTTTTAAAATAATGCTTAGCACGTTGGCTTCCTTATTAATTTCACGTGGGTGAATGCAAATGTACACAGACTACCACTCTAGCTCGCTCTTAGACCACCAAATTGAGTCGCAAATAGTGGAAGTTGATATTGCATCATTGATATGTTAGGGACGTGCGAGTGAGTAGAGGATTCTTAACTCTGCACTTCCTTCCTGCCAAGATTTGTCCGCTACAAGAGTAATATCGTATCGACTAAACGTGACAATGAGTTGCAATTTGATGATCTCAAAAGGGATGAAAGCACCATGTACCTTCCTACCTCCCTTCGGCATCCTCCCTTGCTGTAAGATGAGCGTGAAAGAAGCCATGATTGAAGAAGAGTGAGATGAAAGTGTATATGCAAATTGTTAGATCATATACTACATCCATAGATGTGTGCAGGGGAAGTACATGCAGAAGGATAAGGAAAAGAGCAGAGCGAGATTGATAAATTTCCGGACCTGAAGAGTGCCCGATGGAAAGCATAAATTGCCCAAAACTCCAAACTGGTAGCAAGGGCTGATTGCAACCTGTCCGAGGGGAATATCGTGCCTCAAAAGAATAACTGAGATAAACAAGAAGGAAAGAATATGTTGCGAGATCGGGATGCGACGGCAGCAGCAGCAGCAGCAGCAGCGATAGCGTTATCATCGGTAGCTGGACGAAAAGGAGCAGCGAGGATATGATCAGTAGCAGCAACAACAATAACGTGAATAAAAAAAAAAAACGGAACAGCAGATAGACGAAGAGGAATACGAAAAAGTAGGGGAAAGAATAGGAGGAGGAGGAGGAGGAGGAGGAGAGTAATGATGTTTCGGAAGAGGAAGATATATAGTCGGTGCGGTGCTGGCTGAATGCCGACGAAAACAACTCAACTTGCCACGGGAAGATATCACAGACATATCGTCCTGCGTGTGTGTGTGTGTGTGTGTGTGTGTGTGTGTGTGTGTGTGTGTGTGTGTGTGTGTGTGTGTGTGTGTGTGTGTGTGTGTGTGTGTGTGTGTGTGTTTGCTCACGCGTGTGTGAAGTGAGACAATAACCATCTGTAATAGCAAAGAAATCGAATCTAGTCTCTTAACAGGTGTCAGGCAAACCGTATGGTATCACTTCCTCAGTTGGGCAGTGTGTACAGGTGAGCAGAGAAGCGTAAAATTACTCTCTTAACTACATACTTCGTTTCCATATGCCACACACGAACGACCTTTTCACCTCTGCTTTTCATTACTCGAATGACGCCACAATGGGAATCACAACGCGGTGGGCAATACCAGAGTTCCATAAAGATAATGTCTCCAGTGTTCATAAAGAGGAATGGATTGAACTATTCTAGGCATTTAAAGCGACTCGGTTGCCCGCCCTCATGAGTAAATGTTTTGCTTACACTCATTTACCAGTACAGTTGTATTGTATTTTGTGGTCTAGTTTGCGAGAAATTCATATTGCATTCATTGTTATTGAAGGCATTTGTTTGGAAGCCTTTTTAGCCGCAGTCCAATCTGGAACCAATATTTGTGAGGTGTTAGCAGAATATTTTCGATGCTTGACTTCAAAATGTGGTAATGTTCCATAAATTTATATATTTTTTCGTATCCTTGACTATAGTTTGATAATGCACCACGTTTTGTTTTCCCATTCTCGGTAAGACACTGCATAATTGAGCTTTTGTTTCTTGACGTAATTTACTTAAACGATCGAACTTTCGTACCAGAGAATATCTGTACAAAGTTTCCTGGACGGCAGATCACGTAGTCGTTGGGGAGAACAGATTATTCTGCAGAATGGTCTAGGTCCCAAGCTGCTGCCTCCATCCGTTAGTTTAATGCCGGAATATATCAAGTGATAAGGCTCAGAGCAAGCAAGGACTTTTGAGGCATAATGTGAATTACTTAGCATTGCTATTTTTCTATAGATTCAGTTATTGGACCATTTGTTTTTTCTTTTCTTCTTGAAGGAGTGGCTGAGGCACTTATGAAAAAATAGGCTTAGATATTTACAGAACTAAGATACCATTACTCGAATTAGATAGATACCTTACTGCTCTGTTTCCCTTTCAGTAAATTACCCTTTTAGTCGAGCAGGCATGAAAGGATCCTGCAATGATCCCCTTCCATTTCTCGGAAGCTGAGAACCCCGTTATGGGCTGAGTTTTTTTCCGGGAACGGGATGAAATAAAAATAAATCTGGATATAAGAAATGTGCGTTTGCTTGTTCGGCTCTGAAGCACCAAGTTGCCTGGTGCTCTGCCTCCTTACTGTCTCACAACACAAATGCAGCGCGGGTTCTGTTCCGCCGTGCGTTGCTCCTTGGATAGTGAAACACTTAACGAGGGCGGAATGTGACCTCCGGAGTAGAGCAAGTCCTTCCGAAGACTGTCGATGATCCCGTATTATCATGAAACAACACTTGCCTTCTCTACAAGCCGCATAAACTGGCCACTAGTGGCGCAGTCTCAGGAAGCCTCCAACCAGCAGCTAAAGTTCACTCGAGTATTGTGCTCACTTGCAGAATTGGCCTTACTCAAGCTGCTTGGATGCCATTATTGACACCACTGCTGCTGCTGCTCCTACTGCTACTGCTGCTGTTGCTTCTGCTGCTGCGGCTGCTGCTGCTGCTGCTGCTGCTGCTGCTGCTGCTGCTGCTGGTGCTGGTGCTGGTGCTGGTGCTGCTGCTGCTGCTGCTGCTCCTCTTGGTGATATTGACTAGATTGGTTTTGAAAATACATGACAAGCGTTACATATTCTCTTACATATAAGACAGAACATGAACATATTTTCTTTCTGTTTATGACGAGATCAAAACTTGACGAATGCAATACAAATATAATTAGTTTAGAGTTTTCTGTGTGACTCTGCAAAGGGATAGATGAAAAGAAACTTTTACTTCTTTATATATTCATTTATTTATTAGTTTTCCCTCAGTACTTATGTAATATGAATCATGAATATACGAGACATGGAAATACAAAGGAGCTGCTTGTATAATTTAACATTTTTAGGATGTTGAACTACAACCACCACCACCACCGCCCGCCGCTCACACTAGTACCACCAGCAGTAGCAACAGTGGTGGCGTGGAGGGTAAAGAGTAGTAGGATGAGGAGTGACTGGGAGGAAGAAGAAAAGCTTGGGTTGTAAATTTTGCTTTGTTCTTCATGGCTGTAGTAGCAGGAGCAGCAGCAGTAGTAGCAGTAACAATATTTCGTAATTATCAAATCAGTAAGCAAGCGAAACATGTTAGAATTAGTGTAACTTAAGAATATAGTCACTCCGTTGAATACCTGTAGTGCAAATTTTTGCTCTCAGCATTGCTACATTAATCCCAAGCCGAAATATATTTACACACATGCAAAGATACTTGTTGAATATTAATTGAAATTTTACTTCGTCTGGTTTCGACTGGCTAGAATATTCGTTGCGGTATATAAACCCACATTCACAAACGTATGATGTTACTACGTATAGAAAGAACTTTCATGCCTAACAAATCCACATATCCACCTATCCTGCCCTACAAAGCACACACACACACACACACACACACACACACACACACACACACACACACACACACACACACACACACACACACACACACACACACACACACACACACACACACACACACACACACACACACACACACACACACACACACACACACACACACACACACACACACACACACACACACACACACACACACACACACACAAACACACTCGCGAGCGCGGCACCGCCTGGTTGGACGATGTATCTGCCGCACAAGATGTCTGCAGCATGCATAACCGCCGTCAGATTCGCAGCGCTGATTGTTTTCTGATATCCCATAAATTCACGTTATGTTGTGATATTTCGCCCTATGAAGTGATCAGCCCCAAGTCTTACATTCACACAGAAAATAGATGCATTTCGTCCCCTGGTCTTATTTGTTTATTTTTCGCTCTTTCATTTCGTTTTTTCACATCTACGTGAGGCTCAGTTAATTCCCTTGTTCGTTGCACTCACAGTTAAGATTCAGTGACAGTTTCCACCGACCGCGTCACATAAGGAATTCCATCGGCACTGAAATTTTCCCCTCGTCGCCTTGCACCGTGATGTGACTTTAAAATCTTTGTATTTCATTTTTCAGATCCAGTGGACAGCTGCGAATCTTGACACGTCGGTGTGTGAGAGGTAAGGGGAGGCTGGCTGTTTGTAGTTACACACTCGGTGCTGTGTCACGTGTCTCTGTTGGGAATGTGGCAGTATGTACATTTTCCTGCATTTTATACTCTTATTTATATCTGGTATCTTTTTTCCCTCTATGTTTTGTAACATAAGGGTCGGGTCCACAGTTGTACATTGATTCTACCTTTGTGCATATCTATATACCTTTCTAGTAATTCGTGTTTATTTTCATATTTCTTCCTTTCCATTACATTTTATCCTTCATATTTATATTGCAACTTGGCATCGTGTTCCCAAGTGCATGTTATCAAATTCTTTCCCTTTGTTGTAAAAGACATCAGTTGATTTCCATGCCTTCTCTTTTTCAATTTCCAGTTCTCTTTTCCCGCCAAGCTTATACTTCTACAGAGAGATACTTCGTGACTTATTTTTCCCAGATATTTTCCTCTTCGGCTCGTCCATGCGCCACACGGGTTCCATGTGTACCGCTGCTACTCGTATGCTTCGTGTAACATTAGATAGAAACAAAACTTTAGGAATATTTAAACAGGAATGGTAGAGGACGCTGGGGATTCCAGTTTCAACTCTATTATTTTTTCTTTCTTCTGAAGGACACGGTACTTATTGATTCCTGAAAGTTTTATTTTTCCTTTGATATAGAGAGTCATTTTGCTGGTTACTAAACAACAGCAGGAAAGGTTTAAAATATACAGATACATTTTTTAATAAAGATGCTGTTATACTATCAACAGCAGAGGCAGTTAAAAACGTAGAGTAGAAATTTCTGGAGCTAGATAACAGCGAGGAGGATTGAATTTCAGAGAGAGCTGGA
>NC_059271.1:29142524-29145024 GCF_017591435.1 Portunus trituberculatus | reverse complement strand
TCTCTCTCTCTCTCTCCTCTCTCCTCCTCCTCCTCCTCCTCCTCCTCCTCCTCCTCCTCCTCCTCCTCCTCCTCCTCCTCCTCCTCCTCCTCCTCCTCCTCCTCCTCCTAATCCTCTTAATCCTCCTCCTCCTCCTCCTCCGTTTTCTTCTTTAATCGCCTCTTCCCTCCACCTTATATCATTCTCACCTACTACACACTGCCCAGACATCCAAGTTTCGTTTCATGATACACCAAAGCCTTCCTCTATTTTGTGTGTGTTTTCATTTACTCGTTTATATATTTATTTGTTTCGGATACTTTTTATACTAGTTCTGATAATATAATTTGTTTATTTATTTATTTTTTCTGTGTTTTCAATAATGAGATAAGAACTCTTGCCCTCCTAAATCCCTTCGTTATCATTATATTGTACATGCAAATATTGACTCTCCTTTTTATCTAAGCATCTCAATATTGTGGGATGTCTTTTTACTGTATTTATTTGATTTTGGTTACGGATAATCTCATCATTATTTGACACTTATTACTCGTACAAGTATCAAACTGTTTTTTTTTTCTTTTTCTCATTCATTTATTGGGTGATGTATATATTTGGTTATTTATTTTTTTTTTCACAATCTCCTGGTTTTCTTTTCACGCACGCCGCCTTACAAGATGCTAAATTCATATGCGTCGGCAATTCCCTCTTCATTATTCAAGCGCCTTTCAAGGAACCCTTCTCCCCTCTCGTTCCTCTTGCCTGAGCTTCCCTTCCGTTATTTCGACATTTACATCTCCCTGCATTATCATTGTATGGTCGCTTACGTTTTGTTGTTGAGCTGCGTCTTTCTGGACGTTTAGCTCCTTTGATTCATATGATTTACCTAAAGACTGAGATTCATGCTAGAAAGTTTTTTGTTTGGGAGTCATCACAGAATCCACATACACAACATACAGCGATGATTAATGATGAAAATCGTAATTTTGCGTACCGAGATTTTTTTTATAGTTCTTGGAAGCGCCATCCGATAACCAGTCTCCTTTGTGCTCATGTCTTCCCCACCATTACGTGAGCCAAATGCTGTACGAGCACATTGATACCAGTTCATTAGTATTGAGCCTCAGTTGTGGGGCGATAATACCTCTCCAGCTCACCTCCAGTATTCCCTGGCTCAGAGTATTCGTATATAATAGCAACTTCTCTCTTAATGAGCGCGAAAAAATATTAATGAAGACTCACATTGTGAAACTTGACCTAAGTACAAAATGTAAATAAGAACCCTAAAACGTGGTGTGAGTTGTGATGCAGCAGATGAGGCTTCAACCTTTTAATTATTTTTAATGAGCGTGTAGTTGCAGGAGGCAGAATCGACACGTCCGCCTGGAGTGTGCCTTAGGGGGACACAAGTCTATCTGTTGGGTGCAAGTGGACTGACAACTCGTAAACTATATTTATGGACTTCGGGAGGATGTCTTGCATTGAGAGCAAATGAACTTTATTAAAACAAGGAAATATAGACCCAGACAAGACAGACAGATGTCTAAGTACAAGGGTATAAAAAAAAAAAAAAAAATAAACGAGTTTTGCTTGAAATGTTTAAAAGAGAAGGCCACTCGACAGAGATGAATGAAGAAGATTGAGAGGAGCCTTTGTCCTGCTGATGAATCACAGAGTCTGACGATGATTTATGACCATCATGAAGATGATTATTTTCTATCCATAGTCCACATGATGGTGTGGATTTGCAGGGTATATATGTAGGATATAAGACTTTTTTTTATTTGTGTACAATTGTTTGATTTTTGTGTTCCATTTTTCTGACGTACAAACTTTACCGTTGTTCACTATATCAAATATCAGTCAAAATATCTACAATTTTTTTGAAAGTTTTAGTTTAATATAGTTGGCTGTTCTCTGCATTTATTGTCCAAAGATGTTTTACAAAAGATAAATGTTACTTAATCAAAGCCAGAATTTCAAGGAGATGCTTGTTGCAGTCTTGAATAGTATAAAAGACAGAAAGAAAGTTTGTTGTGACGTTGATGAATGAGAGAACCACGAGGGAGAGATTTTCTGTAGCGCAAATGTCATACGTAGTTGTAAAGTTCAGTCTGAGCAGATAGATCACAAAGTAATGAAAAGTGTTGTAATTGTTGTGCCGAGCATATTAAACAGAATAAACGTTATCTTTCTCAAGCACAACTTCTAACAGAGAAAAATCACGGAAGGAGCAGAAAAGAATGAAAAATATTTGATCAGTTTATAAGGAATGCTTGTGGTGTTTCTCTGGGATATGAAAAGAAAAGAAAGTGAGGATTTTTTTGTCTTGCACGTAATGAAGAGTACCACAAAGAACAAATACCACAAAGAGAGCTTTTTTTATGCCATGTAGGCTTTTCACGTGAACTGATGGACTAAAGGCGGTACTTTTTGGGTACCTCCTATCTGAAAGCCCGAGTAAGGAAGCCCTACCTAAACTCTGACCGCGGCCAGGATTCTAACCCATGAGCTTGGAGAC
>NC_059271.1:29130024-29137524 GCF_017591435.1 Portunus trituberculatus | reverse complement strand
AATTTCAACACTTCCTGACCATATTTATCTATCTATCTATCTATTTATCTATTTATCTATTTATCTATCTATCTATCTATCTATCTATCTATCTATCTATCTATCTATCTATCTATCTATCTATATATATATATATATATATATATATATATATATATATATATATATATATATATATATATATATATATATATATATATCTCTCTCTCTCTCTCTCTCTCTCTCTCTCTCTCTCTCTCTCTCTCTCTCTCTCTCTCTCTCTCTCTCTCTCTCTCTCTCTCTCTCTCTCTCTCTCTCTCTCTCTCTCTCTCTCTCTCTCTCTCTCTCTCTCTCTCTCTCTCTCTCTCTCTCTCTCTCTCTCTCTCTCTCTCTTCTTCAGCTTCCGAGTGCTTAGACCAGAGTCAGGCACGCGACAAGCAGTAAGGGCTCCAGGTCATGGCGTGGCATCCATTAACCTCTCAGGCAATGCATTAAGCACGTGCTTTCTGTTTCGTGGCTGGTGTACCTGTATCTGGTGGAGTATTGGCAATGGTGCTGCACGCCGGACTGAGCACACCTTCAGCCTGCATGGTATTTTACTTCAAAACATCACTTCTGTGCACTCAAACCTTCGCATTTACTAACACAAAACTGAATCACATCGTCTTGACACATGCCTGGATGAATATACGGTAATGGCAATTAAATATCGGAAATCTGAATCCCCTTTTTTGATATTTAGGGGAACACGAAAACGATATTCGTTGAAAGAATAAAAATCAGGGAAAGAGATTCCTTCAGATTACATATACCCATTCTTCACTATAGCTGAGTTCCACGTTTATAGATATAATTTCCCACCTACGTTCATAACTACATGGCTGACTATATTCAATGACATGACTATGATTATGTTGCAGATTTTAAGTGCAATGAATAAAACCACAGGCAGCGAGCGGCAGACAGCAGGGCCGCTTTCCTACCAGTCTTGGCGTTTAATGTTAATAGTTTACCGGCGCATGACGCAAGCTTAGCAGACTCAGTAATACTTAAGAACATTATAAAATGCTTTTAGTGGTGAGATTCCGCTGCGGAGGACACAAAATTCTTGCTGCTACTCGACTGCCCTACCACCTTCATGAATCCGCTTACTGTGAGACAGCTTTCTGTGTGTGTGTGTGTGTGTGTGTGTGTGTGTGTGTGTGTGTGTGTGTGTGTGTGTGTGTGTGTGTTTGTGTGTGGTTAGAAAATTTAAAGACCTGTTTCCTTTAAGTTATTCGTTTTTCTTTTCTTTACAGCTATAAACTTAGTACCATAAGAGTAATGATGATGATGATGATGACAGCTATGATGATGATGACGATAACAATACTAGTGGATGCCATAATAATAATAATAATAATAATAATAATAATAATAGTAATAATAATAACAACAAAAATAATGGTAATAGTAATAGTAATGATGAATAGTAATAAGAAAAGTGTAATACTGAGAAAGAAATCAAGTAATAAAGAGGAAAATAATGTAGTCACAATAATACTGATGAAATGCAGAGAGAGAGAGAGAGAGAGAGAGAGAGAGAGAGAGAGAGAGAGAGAGAGAGAGAGAGAGAGGAACAAGGATTAACACACGTATTTTACTGGGCCAATGTTCTCATCTGTCACCTGTTTAACTGCGCCGTCCCTCATCAATTCACGCTTGTTCCTACGTAATGTTTGCTGTTCGATAATGTGAAGAGAGAGAGAGAGAGAGAGAGAGAGAGAGAGAGAGATCTCTCTCTCTCTCTCTCTCTCTCTCTCTCTCTCTCTCTCTCTCTCTCTCTCTCTCTCTCTCTCTCTCTCTCTCTCTCTCTCTCTCTCTCTCTCTCTCTCTCTCTTAGTGTTCCGTATGTTGCTATTTCATTTAACTCTGTATAAATTGATAATGGCTACGTGTGCCTGTCATTTCATTGTGGGGTTTCCATCGCTCGCTGGAATATTCTTAAAGATACGAAATATCCGATTAAAATATTGTGTCTGCGTTCAGGAAGTGCTACGATATTTTGTGGCGTCCCGCACTATCTCAATTCCATAATTAATGCGAATGCACTTTTCCCCGATAGTGTCACCAGTAATACTACAACGGCGTGTGTGTGCGGGATGTGGCAGAACGTACTGACAGGGCGTGTGGTGGTAGTGGTCGTGGCGGCTGCGGTGGTGGGGCCGGTGGTGATGGTAGTGGTGGTGGTGATGATAGTGGTGATGGTGACAGTGATGGTGGAGGTGGTAAGTTCATGACTTCCCATGCGTGGCAATGGTCTACTGAAAGACTAATTCACAAGTGCTACCTGTCTACCCCAGACTGTAGCACGACGCGTCAGTGTAAACCAGTAAATAGTTTAGTTGTTGAATATAACTCGACAATGACATTTTCACTTCATATCCTCTGGTTTACACGCTCGACGAGAGGTGCTTTGGACACATTTCTTTCATGAATTCCAGCCAGTGAGGCTATTATCAGTTCTATTATCTTTTCATTCATTAGACATTTATGGCGTTAATGATCGTGGCTGTCAGTGCGCCAGGGATAAATGAGTGCTAGAACCATTAAAAGCTGACTAAGGGATTCCTTCTCTCATAGCTGGGGATTAATTCCAGTGAGCAATCGTCTTGTTCCGTCGCGGGTGATAAGGAGCGAGGGAGTCACGGGTGCTTGAAATAGACGAGGCCTCGTAACATTAACTTCGTCCGTACTCGCATAACATCCCTGATATCACCTTCAGTGCCACCTTCAAGCGCTGCAAGGTGACGTATAATGGAGTGAGGGTCATTTCTTTCTCGTCACGTTAACCTGCTGCTGCTCATCAGTCGCGTTTACCTTTCTTGCTCCTAAAACTCAAAGATTTGGTAAGAAATTTGTATAAAAGAAAGGATTGGAAGAGAAAAACTTAATTGTGATTTTTTTTCCAAATTCCCTTAGTGAATATGAAAAGGTGTTGCAGCAATACTCATCTGTCACTGCTTGGCACTCAACATTGAGTGATGTAAAAGAAAACATTAAGAAAAGATAAATTGAATTGATGTAACTTTAATGTTGATTAATTTCATGACATTCATTAATCACCTTTATAGTGCTGGTGACGGTGATCCTGTGATGCTGTAATCAGCTTATTTTACCTCACTGGTTCTTTAAACTGACTATTTTTTTTCTTTTGTCAATATTTCTTATTCACTACCATACTGTAATAAATTAATAAACAAATAAGTTGATATATATATATATATATATATATATATATATATATATATATATATATATATATATATATATATATATATATATATATATATATATGTATACTTCTTTATGAATAATCCGGTTAATTTTTTATAACTCTTTCAAAAAGAGAATTGTCAGATATTAATGAAATTGAACGTATCAGCTTTTCCATCAGTTTTCCTGTGTTCGTATCCGTCGCATTTCGTCTATCGATGTCTGTCATTCTGTCTTCCATTCTGTCTGCCATTTTTCTCTTATTGGAGAGCTGGTGTGTTGGTGGCCGGGACAGACAGACCTCGAATGATGGCTGAGTTCACGACGGTTTTCCTGCCTTGATTTCCGTAACTTTTGTTTAGCAGGAGTGAAATGGATGGCTGCCTTGCTAACTATGGATCTGTCTGTCGGTGGTCGTGTTGCTTGCTGGCTGACCTGAATGTTCTTGTTGAAATGAACATAACTGCGGCAGCAGGATGATCACGTACCATGTTTCATTTCAAATGCAGACGCGTGGCTAAGAATACCAGTTAGCGAACTTACCGCCCAAAATGAATAAAATATTGTGATATAAGATAAGAATAAATTATGAGTATGTGATTGATGATTTTACTATCAAGACATGTTTGTTTTCTTATTGCCGTCTGTGCTGTGATTCTTTGTCATCGGCACCATCATCACCATCACTGCCATCATTTTTTTTACTATTGCACCTCCGACAGAAAGGAACGTGTACGGATGGGATTAATTTGTGATACCAGCATAAACTCGACAGCCAAACTAGGTCGTCAGAACAAAACTGTTAACATCAAACACGGATGTCGAGGAATCTGTCACGTCACTCATCTCGAATCACGTAAAACTGAATGAACGAAAAAAGAGGAAAATCACGCTGCTCTACAATACCGATGACAACTCACTTCATTGTAAAACTGCATGACCACGGAGCGCGATTGCCGACAATGGCCATAACACAGGTGCAGTCCATGTCTCCCCGTTATGAATCGCTGTCCATCCACATAATCCTTGTCTGTCTGGGAATCAAGGTGTGCCGGACATTTATCGGCCATCAACATCAACAGAACCAGAGTGAGAGGAAAAAGTAAGAGACAGGGAGCTGGTTTTCCCCGACCAGCACGAATAGTTTTACCAACGTTTAGTACAAAAGGCAAATGTATGTCTTTCAGTCTTCAGTACAGCGTTGGAAATTTTTATATGTTAAGGCTCCGGAGAAATGATATAGAAAACAAAGAGCATGTCACTAAACTATAATCTTTAAGTATGGGTGTGAGCAGTTATAGACAAGTGTAAACGTGCCAGCGTCTCTGAGTTTCACATAGTGCAGAGAGAGAGAGAGAGAGAGAGAGAGAGAGAGAGAGAGAGAGAGAGAGAGAGAGAGAGAGAGAGAGAGAGATAACACGGAGATTGAAAAAGTAAACAGGATTTAAAATTGCGTCTCGTGTTACCTAAGTTTCTTGATGCAGTGATTTCACCATCTGATTGAAATTTGCCATGTACGGACACAAGGGATGTACTCTGGAGGAAATGAATGACGATGTGAAGGAGGAATGAGTTGCTGTAAATAGTGAAGGAATACTAGTGTACACTGTGATAAACTGCTACTAATGAGACAGATTGTAAAGACTTTTTTTTATTTATTTTTTCCACTTCCAAAAAAAAGTTAACCCCTTCAATACTGGTACACATTTTTACCGTGAGATTTGTGTAGGATTAGACCATTTTATTGACATTAGGAAGGGTCTATGGAGGTCAGAAGATTAATGGCCAGAGTATTCATTATTTCAATCCTCCACACAAGTTTCTGAAGCTGTATAAAATCACCAAATGTTAAGCAAAATGAAAATGGAAGTGCGTCATGGTGCTGAAGGGGTTAATAGTGGTGAAGAACATTTCCAAAGATACATTTAATACAACTACGAGTTAACATTACGATATAGTAGCATATTATTTCTTGCGAACAAAGGTATTACTTCAGTAAGATTTTTCCTCCCTTCCAACACAGCAACACATAAAACCTCATATCTGGTTCATAGTGATATTTCTATTTTCTCTCTCGGCTGCTTCCTTCTCTTCAACAGCCACTGTCAGAGCCTATTCTTGCCTTGAGTATCCTCTTCTGTATCCCTCTCTTCCGTCTACCTCTCTCCAATCCCTTTTACATGCAATTCCAGCCCCCCTTCATCCCATTCCTATCTCCATTTCTATCCTACACCCTCTTCCCATCTCCACGTTCCTTTCTCTTTCCATGCTCCTGTGTTCTATCTCCATTTCCTTCTTCTATACAGTTCTTCCACCTTAAGACTATTCCAACAAAATTTTGTAGCTGTCCACCAGCGGTCCTTGTGACCACGCCATCCATGTACTAGAGAGTAACAATTACCTAATATATTGGCTTACACAAATTTCTTTTCTTTTCTTGCTTAATGGAAAAAAAATTTAAAACATGCCCTGTCAGATCTGAAATGCAGAAGAAATACTTCATCATAACATGACATAACACGTGATGATGTTCTTTAGAGTATTACTCCCATGGCTTTCATTTCCTGCCTCATTCAACCTTAAAAGAGGAATGTTTTTAATGTATAAAATGAAGTCCATATTCCTTTCTTTATGCCTTTGTTAGGTTTGAGGCGCAGTTTTTTTTTTTTTTTTTTCTCCTACTTTTACCTGAAGTGTAGTCTCTAAACTCAGAGTAGCTTTTGTAAAACTTTTGCTTTTGCCTTAAACATTTCAAAAGTATTCGTTAAGGTTTGAAATAAAATGTTTATTTTTCCTGCCCCTCGTCTTTTTTTATTCTTTTTCTTTTTGTTATTTTATATTTATCTTTCATTCCGACCGACATGTTACCACAATAGTGAAAAACCACTCTTCTACATCAAGGTTCAGATGATTGTATGCTACTGAACATATTCAGATAACTTTGATGACCTTTAAGTTTTAAGGGAATGTTAATAAGGATGTAAATGCATAGCTTGTTATTACAAGTGTTGTTTTACTACTTCTAGATCTCTGATAAGAAATGAATTTTTTTTATTTATTTTTCTTTAATAGCAGGAATGATAGAAATAAATAATTTATCAGAGTTCTCCACCACCATGAAGTCTCTCGCTTTCTGGACAACCTTCTCAAAATAGCATCGCCAGCACGGCTGAATACGAAGCCAGGGTAAGCGGTTCCTCCTCTCCTGATAACTAACTACATATCCCGGCTCAAACGCGTGTGGCATTGAGACAGTGCTGCCTCAAATCAGTCGGCGCGGCTCCATTTGCGGCACGCTCTCGTTCAGGGGTTGAACTGGAATTAAAGGATAAACTACTTCGTCGCTGATGGACCTGAAGGCCGGTTTTCACTAACAGCCTTGGCGCCGAGCCAGGGAGAAGCGCGGGGTTGGACGCTCACCCGTGATAAACAAGGGCGAGGAAGCGTTCACGAGGAGCAGATCTGACAGGCCTCGGCATATCTTGCCTGACAACGAGTCTGCGTTCGAAGTGGCTCGTGTTACCCTGGGCGCCTACCGCAGCTGCTTCCTTCGTTAGCAGCAGTTTCAATCTAAGGCCTTGTCTTTCTTTGTGTGAGCGAGGTTCTGCTCTGACATGTACAGTACATCGTGAGAAGCGCGTTAAAGAGAGTGAGACAAACCAGGATTATCATCGCCTCTCTCCTGCTCGGGCATTAGTATTGACTTGTGGTGTCTTGAGGACGATTTCTGAGTCATTAGTGATAAACTGTCAGTCCGTGACCTGCACTATGTAGCGAGACAGATGTCCAATATATTAGTCTCACACAGCGACGACTTCCCGCTGGCAGGTCACATGGAGACTGTGGTTGTGGCTTCCATTTGGATCTTTAAACATCATTATTCTGCCAACGAGGGAAACATTTCTGATATAGTGGCGAGCATTGCAGTGGTCAGTAAGGTTGCTATTAAGTATGAACGAATGATCATTGTGCTGTATTGTACCAGTGGTATTGTGAATAGTGGTGATGACTTGGATCAGATCAGACAACTGATATCATATTGCACAAACTTTTATTATTAGTACTGACGTGAATGTAATCATTACTCGTTGGTCTCAGCGATGTGTTGCACTGGAGGAGCAAATTAATAAATTCTTCCCTTGATGTTTGCTGCATGTCTTCGCCAGCCGACACCTGAGGGATCCAACCTTCCCTCGCCATCAAACAAATTGCAATTGTCATTATATATATATATATATATATATATATATATATATATATATATAT
>NC_059271.1:29120024-29127524 GCF_017591435.1 Portunus trituberculatus | reverse complement strand
AGTTTTGTGTCATCAGCACTTGTAGTGTATCGCATATTTGTGTTTATACTTCAAATATCGTTCATGTATATAAGAATATTAGTATTCCTTCATAAGTATGAATGTGCACGTTGAATAGGTTATATTATTTGCTGCTGATACAATTTCTAAATATATGCATTTGAGATTTACAAGTAATATTTTACAGCATAGAGTGAGAGGGTTTGCATGTATAGATTAACAATTAATTCAACTACATGAAATTTCTTCCAGATATCCTGAGACATTGATGGTGAACGGTAGAAATAATATTGCGGATGCTGTTGAGTGCTGTGCCCTGAGGCCATGTTCATTTAAAAAAGGTTACCCTTTTTTCAGAATGCTTGTTAATGAGTAAAGAAATATCACTTTCAAATTTTCTGTTAAAACTTGTTAATATGAATATGGGACAATGAATGTTAATGTCACTCTTCCTTCTATACCTAAACATTGATATGGTCTTCATGCGTTCAGGAATACTCCAATTATTAATGAATTTATATTATTTGTATATTTTCATATAGATAGTAAAATATTATTTTAGAGATAAACGTTTTGAAAGACACGTAAGTAATTTTTAATCTTTACTTCAGTCACAAGGGATTTCTTTTTCAGATATCCAAAAATCTTTACTGATGAACTGTACGAGTATCAATACAAATTGAAGAGCAATATATTAAAATCCATTATTAATGAAAGAAAATAATAGTGATGCTGTCTGTTTAAGAAATATTTCTTACTTCGAGCTTTAAGACTCGTCTTTTGTTGAGACTTAGGAGTAATCGTGATTGAACAGTGACGAGTCTTGGCCATCTCAGCCATGTCAAATATTGTGCCGCCAGATCTAGTGAGAGTTCATGATAATGGACGTGTAGTGGCCGCTTCACGAGCCATGCCACCACCAGGTTGGGCACTGAGGGCACCACCACTAACGCAACGCGTCTTACAGCAGCAGCAACAGTGAGTCCCGGCAGAAACAACACAAAAGCAACACCGCTTCATGAGTCCTCACTGCTTCCGTTTCAAGGCAAGAAACACCTTTGTCTTACTTCTGCTTCATCCATTCCGTCCGTGATTCTGCTTCTCCTGCTGTCTCCTTTTGTTTACCCCGTTTCCATCACAACACAAGCGTCCTGTTTTTTTTTTTTTTTTTCTAGCTCCTTTTCCAGTAATGTTTCTTATATCACTCTCACAGGAAAAAATCCTGGTCTGTAGAAAGATAACTATCTCAGTACACCTGTTTATACCTAATCTGAGTCCCACGCTCATTTTCTTGACACAAACGAAGGCACTAACTTTCTTCCACTTCTCCCTCGCCATCTTCATTGTCTCCCTCACACAGGTCTGTCTGTTCCCCTTCTTTCCCTGACCATTGTTCACAACTTCTTACATCTCGTAACTTGTCTTAGTCGGTGCAGTGTATATACCTGTCTCCCAAACTCACTCACTCACTTGCTCTCCACATCTTTATTGCATTAACTTTACGTGGCGTTTACAAGAACTGAATCTTCGTAAAATACATCATGATCGTTCTAGAATCACTAATATACTGGTCTTGGTCTTACTTCCGCTTCCTTTCATTGTTTATTTTTTGGTATATTTTTCTCAACAGTGTTTTTCTCTCAAGCTTGCTCCCTCCATCACGTATAAAGCAAAGCTCCATTTTACATATTCATTCTCTTGCTAATAATTTCTTAAACTTTATTTTTACCACGATCCTCTTCAATTAAATATGATAAGAGATTGAGGTGTAATTAGCAGAGAGAGAGAGAGAGAGAGAGAGAGAGAGAGAGAGAGAGAGAGAGAGAGAGAGAGAGAGAGAGAGAGAGAGAGATGGCTCATTCGTTAAATCCTTTCTCTCTCTCTCTCTCTCTCTCTCTCTCTCTCTCTCTCTCTCTCTCTCACACACACACACACACACACACACACACACACACACACACACACACACACACACACACACACACACACACACACACACACACATATTTTCTCTCATTCTTTTCACGTGTCCCCAATTTTCCTAGGCATACACACACACTTGCCGGGGCTGGAGCTGTGCGGCGTCACTAGGAGGTGGTGATAGCGAGGCGTCACGGCTAATTAAACCCAGTGCCGCCCAGCCAGGAACTCATTACGTGATTGGCCGAGAGTTGGGCGTAGAGAATGGGGCACAGGCAGGCAGGGGGAAGAAAGGGATGGAGGGGAGAGAAATGTAACTATTCAATCCAAATTATTCGTGATTAAATTTTCACTACACTACCTCGATCCAATCCCGCATTAATCCGCCCAGAAGGATTATACGGCCGGTGTGATTGAGTAAAGTTCGTGTTAGGTAATTGGCGCCAATCTAACGTATATGTGTGTGTGTGTGTGTGTGGAGAGTGGTAAGGGTGGATGTGATATGCACGTGTGTGTAATATCAACAACAGTAGTAGTAGTAGTAGTAGTAGTAGTAGTAGTAGTAGTAGTAGTAGTAGTAGTAGTAGTAGTAGTAGTAGTAGTAGTAGTAGTAGTAGTAGTAGTAGTAGTAAAAGTAGTAGCAGTAGTAGTAGTAGTAGTAGTAGTAGTAGTAGTAGTAGTAGTAGTGGTGGTGGTGGTAGCATTAGTGGTGGTAGTAGCAGGTGGTGTGGTAGTGGTGGTGGTGGTAGGTAGTGGTGCATTAATGGTGGTAGCAGTAGCAGTGGTGGTGGTGGCAGTGGTGGTAGTAATGGCAGTTAGTAGTAGTGGTGCAGCAGTAGCAGCAGTAGTAGTAGTAGTGGTGCAGCAGCAGTGGTAGTGGTGGTGGTGGTAGTAGTAGTAGCAGTGGTAGCAGCAGTAGCAGTTATAGTAGTAGCAGCAGTAGTAGTAGTAGTAGTAGCAGCAGCAGTAGCAGTGGCAGTAGTAGTAGTAGTAGTAGTAGTAGTAGTAGTAGTAGTAGTAGTAGTAGTAGTAGTAGTAATGATAGTAGTAGTAGTAGTTATAGTAGTAGTAGTAGTAGTACTAGTAGTAGTACTAGTAACAGTGGCAGTAGTAGTAGTAGTAGTAATGGAAATGTGGATGATGGTGATGATGCTCCTTGTGATGAATGGAATGTATGTGGTGACGATTGATTACTGTGATGGTGGTGGTGTTGGTGATGTCTAAGCATCCTGATAACTTTGGCTGGAGGTGATAATGTTTCCTGTGATGGATATGGTAGTGATATTTGTGGTGGTGCTCCTTGGTGGTGGCAGTGGTGGTGTTGATAAGAGGCACGTCAGGAAGCTGTGAGACTCCCGTTATGTTAGATTCCTTCATGATAGACATCTTTAGTGTTCTCACTCCGAGCTGTGGTGTGGGATGCATGAATTTTCACAGAACAAAGTGATGCATGGCCTTTTTTTTTTTTTCTTAAGCTGTTTTTACTTTGCATTTTTTACCATACTGACGAACCTCCCACCTGGAGATGAGAAACCTTAATTAATTAGCGTCCTGAACCTGCACGGAGAAAGTCTAATCGTCCTGATGATTAAGTTCGTTGCTGCAAGTGCACTTTAGCACTTGGATCTTTTTTTTTTCTGTCTTTTCTTTTTTCTTTGTTATTTTTACTTGGTCACTATTATTATCCACATCAGTCAGGTCAAGTCCGCTGCATGACAAAATTCTTCTTTCCTTTTGTGTCGAGACTTCCAGGGCACCTCGCTAACACTTCTTACCCCATCTAACCATTATTTCTCCGCATTTATCAAAGCCATGATATTGAGAAAAGCTAGTGCGTTCTTTTAATTCTTTCTGTGCCATCGACTCCTCAGCAGCATGCCATGTTATGCCATGATTTATTTGTCACTGTCTGTATGCAGTCCTCCCAGTGTTATATATATAGCTTTTCCAGTGAGACATGAACCATGTAATACAGCCACCAGCGTGTTGCACTCCCTTGCCAGGACCACTTGACACTTGACATGGGCCACCTTTCATGTGTTATTCATCATGATATGTGACTTTAAGATCTGTTTCTTCTGGTTAAGTACATCTGAAACTTGGAATAATCTGGTGCCAGCTGGACGAGTATATTTTAACCCTCACAGTCCTAATCCACATGAGACATTAAACAAATTTAATGTTGCGTTCACGCTTCGAGGGATTCGTCCTCATGTAAGGCATTATAATACTCAACATATGACACTCCCGTGTGAACTCCCATCCCACGCATGCACACACTGGTGAGGTTTGTGTGCTGTAGAGCTTACCAGTGATCCGTAACATACTAGCAGCCTCCCTGGAGCCGTGGCGGTGTTCGGCCCCCGCTGCCTGTGCTGTCATCGGCTGCAGTTAATAGCGGCTTTGATCATTCCAGTGCAGTGGCGTCCCTACTTAAAAAGACACGGACGTGCAACAGCATCATTCCCCACCTGATAAGAGATATTTATTTTTTTCATTGAGATTGGTTCATGTGAAGTATGTCGTCCGTAAATAATAGGAACAAGACGGTAAACTACTCCCCACTGCCTTTGTTTCGTTTATGTGAGTGAAGCTGTTGGATCTTTCATTGTGTGGTTATTTATTTAATTTTCATATTCAAGGTAGAATTTCATGATTCAGAAAGCATATCTCGTTCATGTACTTGTGAACAATTTAAACAGTGAGATCTTTTAGAGAAAATATTTTCTTAACCTGTTCATGTTTAACCTCGTCACCTTTACATAGTACATGATCATAATATGTACAAATAAACCTGGAAAGTGTCATTTAATCATTTAACACTCACCAGCATTGTGGAACTAAACAACAGAGTTCATGTGTGGGTGTTATAGCGCCACCTATCCACCGGTCGCATCATTACGAGCATCAGTCTCGCCGTGAGGAAAATCACACGCGCGGGTGATAATGTATGCTGATGACCGAGTTCGTAACGTGCGTGTGTGAGTGATGCGAGTACCCGCCTCTTCTGACCCGCGTGACTCTGCACCGTGGAAGGTTTCGTATGATTTGTTCACTCGGTGATAGTTGATAGCCATGTGGTGTGTTACGGTTCATCAATTGATTAGTTGTGTCCATAATCGTAAAACCAAGCATCGCGTAAAATAGTGAAGCATTTAACATGGTCATCACAAGTCACTAATAATGGCATTACAAAAATGTTTATAATTACCACGGACAGCAATGGTGCTCGTTGAAGTATATATATACGAACCCCTCCCTCGCTTTTCACTCAGACGTGCTCCCCTCTGTCACGCTTCCCCTCGTTGTACGTCAGGTAACTATGGTAACCTGGAATGAGCCCCAGCATATCAGAGGGCAAGGAATCGCAGAGGTGAGGTCTGGCGCTTTTTATGGTCTTCGTTTACTTGGCGCGAACCAATGCTAATGCTGTGTGTGTGTGTGTGTGTGTGTGTGTGTGTGTGTGTGTGTGTGTGTGTGTGTGTGTGTGTGTGTGTGTGTGTGTGTGTTCTAATTGAATGCCACTCCTCATTCAGTCTCCTGAGGTCGATCGTAATTACCAAGTAAACTGTTTCAGAGCCTTGGATGTCTCCTCGATTTTTATTGGATCTTCGGAAAGCACAATGTTCAATTTCAAGGCTCTCTAACCCTTTGTGAAGGAAAAGTATGTAGAATTCAGACACCAAATTCGGAGACTTTACCGATGCCTGGATACGCAGCTTAATTGCATGTTTAAAGGGCGGTAGTGCGCATGGCTGGAGACCAAAACGTCGAACAAGGAGCGGGATACGGCTGGGGAATTTCAGAGAACCAAACCTTCCCATTCTGATGCTGGCTAATAAATGACGCAAGAAACCCCTGGTACGCGATTTCCGCGGAAACCCGATACTTGTGCAAACCAACTGCCTCTCAGACTCGCCTTTCGCTACAAGTATATGATAGAGAGAACGTTTTTGTCGTTGTATGTTACCACTTTGCTCGAGACTAGTAAAAAAATAACTAATATATAATTTCCTTTCATAATCGTAATATTGTGGGATATGTGAGTGTAGTTTTTTAAGGTAATGAGATAAATAAAACATTTGTAAGGAAAATGACTGCAAGAGGACGAGAGGCCTTTATAAATACCTGTAGGGTTGAATAACGTGTGAATAAAGATGTTATTCTATAAACAAGGCAACTTGAATGAGAAATGGACCTCAGTGATCCACATGTTTATGACAATTTGTTGCAATGCTATAATGTGTGTGTGTGTGTGTGTGAGAGAGAGAGAGAGAGAGAGAGAGAGAGAGAGAGAGAGAGAGAGAGAGAGAGAGAGAGAGAGAGAGAGAGAGTAGTAGTAGTAGTAGTAGTAGTAGTAGTAGTAGTAGTAGTACTAGTAGTAGTAGTGGTAGTAATAGGAGCAGGAAGAGGAGGAGGAGGAGGAGTATACTTTGTACTATTTCTGTTAGTAATGACAGTTGTAGTAGTAGAACTACTACCGTAGTAATAGCAGCAGCAGCAGCAGCAAAAGTGGTAATGGTGTTGTTGTTGGTTTTGTCGGTGGTGTGGTGGTAGTAGCAGTAGTAGTACAAGTAGAGATAGTGGTGTTAGTAGTACCAGCAAGAATGATGGCAGCAGTAGGGTTAGCAGCAGCCACTACACCTCCTTGGGGCATTGTAAATCTCGATAGACACGTGAGGGTGTGTGGAGCGTGAGGAGGATCAGACTTCCAGGCATCTCAGGGAGGGGAGTTTCTTGCTTACCATAGACAACGTTTATAAGCATTTTACCGGCAACAAGACCTAAGTTCACTCGTGTGGATGAGATGACTAGATGCCATTGAGGATCCCACGAAAAGGTTGTACACCCTGTTATAGATCAGTGACATTTAGTGATTTAATGTAGTATTTTGCTCTTTGACAAAGAGAGAACCTTTTTATTGTAATTTTAAAGTTGTGAAGTAGTGACACCAGATGTGATTGTTTTGCCCACATTCGTAGGTGGACGTTTCTGGTCTTCATGTGAAAAATCGTTCGAATAAGAGATTCTAAACGAAAATAACATGATATTAAGAAAATGTCACACGTCATTTTCTGGGGCTATAGATATCACACCTCCTGATGTATTTCACACAGTAACCTTCGTGTTGTCTAACGTCATTAAGAAACATGTTTAGCAATTTAATAGAGCTTTTCTTTTATAAGTTTGAAAAAAAATGGGAAGATTTCTATTGACGATGTAGTAAGATTATCTCAAAAAAATGTCAGTAGAATTTTTTTCGTTTCATTAGTTGATTCAAGAATAATCTCGAGCACGAGATTGTTCACCGAAGTATCCATGAGTATTCCGCATAGTCAATACTCTTATTTTACTCTCACCTTCCTTTGTTCTGAGGAAAGAGCAACATTTGTGTGTATCTTTCCCTCTCAAGCCTACTTTGGCCCTCAGGCTGGAAAATTTCCAGTTAAGCCTCCGGTAACAATCCCTGGACAGCACTGCCTAGCCTCCTCTTGTCGTCCGTATCAGCAGCTTATCATGAGTTGCTGCCGCTAATTGAAACGGGGAACACCTGCCCTGACATTTGTGTTTCAAATGAGG
>NC_059271.1:29110024-29117524 GCF_017591435.1 Portunus trituberculatus | reverse complement strand
TCTCTCTCTCTCTCTCTCTCTCTCTCTCTCTCTCTCTCTCTCTCTCTCTCTCTCTCTCTCTCTCTCTCTCTCTCTCTCTCTCTCTCTCTCTCTCTCTCTCTCTCTCTCTCTCTCTCTCTCTCTCTCTCTCTCTCTCTCTCTCTCTCTCTCTCTCTCTCTCCAGGACAAAAAATATCTCACTTCCCAATTGGATTTTCTTGCCAATCGATCTCCATCACTTCACTAAAATCTGTGTGATACCTTAATGCCAGAATTCTTTGTTTCAGTCAAGACATGCTACGGTGGCAGTCTCATTTGACCACTATTTCTGTTTCCGCACTACAGGTATATGGGATAAAGAGAAACGCCCATCATAGTTAGTTGCAAGAGTGTTTTTTTCTGAAATATATTCCGTAGAATTAACTGGTAAATAAGCAAGGTTGGCATCTCGTGGGGACTGAATATTGGCTGGATGTGTCCATACGTTCCCAGCGGAGTGAATATGTAGTGAGAATGTCATGTAGTGAGACCAGTGCACGAGGGAAGTAGGATTAATAATGCACCTGTTTACTGATAACTTTTAAGCGGTGCCAGGTGAATGCGAAAATACAGTTATTGGAGAGCAGCGGTTGGAAAGACACAGGTGCATGTTACCTTTATAATTTTTCATTGTAATGCATACTTGATAGAGCTGAAAGTGTACGGATATAAATAAAGTACAGTTAGTATTTTGAGAGATGGAACATGAGGTTTAAAAATTATGTGAGCATGATCAGAGAGAAGGAAGGATGGTATGAGGTTTAATTTTTTTTTATCTATTTGTTTACGCATGTAATGCATTAAAGTTTAGAGACGATAGTGTTCAGTGTTCATGACATTTTAATGGGTGAGTGAGGGAATGTGGTAATGGTATGGTACACGTGACTCAGGTTTACATTATTTCTTTTTACACAAATTCGGTTCAATATGAATTGCAATTTCTGATTGAATTTGCCCGAGGTTTTCACTTTAGCACGATCCAGGTTGATTATTCATTCGCGCTGTACTTACGTAATTTACTCTACGTAATTTTGTTTAAGTATTTTACTTCATTTATATGTATTTAACATTAGAATTAATAAGCAAGACTAAATTGAAGTGATTATTATTATTCCTTGTGATATGTAGATTTACGGAGGTGAAATTGCTTTAGTCCTGTATTCCCATTAGTTTGTATGTTTTTTTCTTACACGGTCTGTTTACATGATGCTTGAAAGGTGCTACATATCGTGGAAACTGGCTTTCCTTCATAGACTCTAAACTGTAAAAGGTTTAGAAGTGACATCGGACATTTATTAATACTCGCACTCATTTTCACATTAATATCTTGTAGAAGCTTCAAGATGTTCAATTAAGATTACAGGTGGCGTTTCCAGTGGTGAGCGACGAAGATAATTAATGTTATGGGACTGACTGGAAGGATGGGAGGGAATGAAAGTTTTATTGTTCAATACAGACCCATATTTGCTGGAACTTGGATAGTAGTAATTGTATTTATGCAGCAGTGATGATGATGATGATGATGATGATGATGCTGATGATGATGATGATGGTAATAACAATAATAATGATAATAATAATAATAATAATAATAATAATGATACGAATGATCATGCAGGAGAGCTCTGGAAAAAAATTACTGTATTTCCGTATTAAATCTCAAAATGGAATTGATATAAGAACATTGTAAACAGAATAATTCGAATTGACAACTTTAAGGAGTATATATATAATAAAATTTGTTAAGTAGCGTTTAAACCTTTACTTGTTATGCGCAAGTTGTAGTTGTTATAAAAAATGAGAGTAATCTCTGATTTTTATGTTTGAATTCCCTTGAATTTATAAACTATTCTAGTATTTGAAAAAAAAGTCAATAAAATGAAATATGCTATGTAAGTAAGTAATAAATTCTGGAAAGGAGTCCATTTGAAATGCTTTTATCTATGCTCTTAATAATATCTTATTTTTGTAGTTGATGTCATTAAAAACCAACAGTTTTCCAATACCAATAAAGGCACAATATACATAGTGCAGTTGCTACTCGATGAGTGTCCATTCATATCTCACAAGATCCTGAATGATGTACGAGCGTTGCCTTTAGGTATTCAAGCCAGATATCTGTTTTAGATGACGTTAGTTATGGATTATCTGAGTGATGTTGTGCTGTGTAATGGTTTTAAAGATGTTTCTGCCATAAATGGGATTGGAATATCTATCATTTTGTTTTTACATGATTTTAGAATCTCAGTGAATTGGCGGTATTTGTCGGAGGCGCGGAGGCGCAGCGATCATTTTCCTCGGCAAAAGTAGTGCCTTGGCATGTGTTTCATGTCAGTTACAATAAAAAGTAATAATAGTATTCATACAACAATAAGGATGACGATAGTAATGATAATAGTAAAATGATGATAACAATAATAATAATAATGATAACAATAACAGTAGCAGCAACGATTTAAAGCAAGAAATATTTCCCGCGTCAGAGACTTCTCAAGTCTAAATGAAGCCAACGAATTCAAATTAAACTCACTGTAAACCTAACGTACCTTGTAGGGCTAACCTAACTCAAACCTGGAGGACAACTGTGTCCGTAGATCACTCAAGCCCTTTGGTGCCCCTAAAGCTATAATAACTGCTCGCTGCAGTTATGTTTAAACTGAGTTGGTTTCATAAATGTTAGGGACAAAGGAGGTATAGTTAAGTCCTAAGCCAATAAAGGCTTTTTTTTTTTTCCTGTATGCATCTGTGACTAGACCATAATCACTTTTTTTTTTTAATTAACACATCCAAATAAGGCAGGAAGCTGTTCCCTTCTAGTTCTACAGTAAAGTTAATATTCTTATGTTATGAATTTAAAAAATCCTGAAACTTTTTTTGATGTGTGATTCATTTTTAAGTATATAAAAATAGCCGTCTACATATCTTTTATAAACAAAAGGTTTAAATTCTTTCGGCGAGTTTTTCAGCAAATTAATATCGTTAAACACAGGAAATAATTTACCAAGGTAGGACCAAGGGAATCCCATTGCCACCCCATCAACTTGTTGATATGAATTATCACAAATAAATACTGGTTCTTTTACAGGAAGGTCCAATAATGATTTGAACTGTGGACCAGTAAGGTTATGCGGTAAGGAATCTTTGCATTTCGCTATGCAGATGTTAATGATCTCTATTAGAGGTATATTAGTAAAAAGTGACTTGGGCAAAACTGTCGATATAGGAGGCTTTTGGTAACTTAAATTTCATCAGATTCTTGGCAAATGTAGCAGAATTCCTGATTGTACATTCATTAGAAATTAAGTGAGACAAAATTGTGACAAAGAATTTCGCCAAATTATAATTGAATAATACTGATAGAATTAGTTGTATAGAGCAACCTTCTTTCCTTCTTTATGAACCTCTGGGAGGCCGCATATTATCCCTGGAGTTGAGCCAGATGCTAAAAGCCAATTCTAAGAATTTTCTGGTAGCTTGTCTTTAATTTTCCTTAAGGTTCTTTTAATGTTATCTTCTAAAAACAATATATGTTTTCGCCAATCACCGTTAATTATCTTGAATTTAGTATGATCCTTTAAATTTTTTACTGTCTAATTAACATAGTCAATCCTGTCCTAGAGGACCGCACACTTTCCCTTGTGAGACCTAGTTGCAAGAATATCTCTGTCCTTACTTAACTCCTTTAAGCAATTTGTTTTGTTAGATGGAGTAGATGGAGCTCTTCCTGTATTGTCCTTATGACTGAAACTCTTTTGAACTAATTATCTAATTTTTGAAGTTATTTCCGCAATGCCTCTGTCAAAAGTCTTATTTTATTTTATTTTTTCGCTGGTGATTGTGTTTCTTAAATTCCCAAAAGCCGAAAATTTTTTAATAAATTTAGTTTTGAGGTTTGGAATGCCAAAGTTTAAACTAAGCTTTTATGTTTCCTTCTCTTCCTCATTCAATTGTCCGGTAGATAAATTAAAGATTACCTTACTGACATCAATGTTTGTTTGGGATGTGGCACCTAAAGAGGTTAGCTTTTTTGCGTGAATCTTTTTTACCTTGTCAATTATCTTCTCGTTAACATTATTAATCCTAGTGTTGAAAACTTTATAGTATAGCCAAGTAACAACTTATCTGAATTTTGCTAAATCCCTATTACTTTGGCCACTTAATCTGTTTTGTCTCCTGCGTTCACTATTAATATCATGCTTTAAACACTTGAACAAAAAATGCCTAAAGAATTTATTGTTTCTATATTTTAAATGCTCTTAGGGAAATGTTCCCCATACTAAATTTTGTCTCAGGTCTATTCGTGTTTTCACTAAGGCCTGATCACGAGCAGACCCGCAGCCAATAACTGATACCCTCCCTGTGGGAACTCAGAGCTCTTTAATACCGATCTTCAAGAAAGATTGTGACCTCACACACCACACCTCTCAATAACTGTTTCACTTGTCAATGGAAAAATCGCAGAAGTGATCAGACCATAGTGGGGCTTGAACCTATGCCAGCCATGAGGCCCAACACAACTCTACCCCGTTACCACTGAACCACGATGTAGTGTGTGAGTGTGTGTGCGTGTGTGTGTGTGTGTGTGTGTGTGTGTGTGTGTGTGTGTGTGTGTGTGTGTGTGTGTGTGTGTGTGTGTGTGTGTGTGTGTGTGTGTGTGTGTGTTTCACTGTTTGATCTGCTGCAGTCTCTGACGAGACAGCCAGACGTTACCCTACGGAACGAGCTCAGAGCTCATTATTTCCGATCTTCGGATAGGCCTGAGACCAGGCACACACCACACACCTGGACAACAAGGTCACAACTCCTCGATTTATATCCTGTACCTACTCGCTGCTAGGTGAACAGGGGCTACACGTGAAAGGAGACACACCCAAATATCTCCACCCGGCCGAGGAATCGAACCCCGGTCCTCTGGCTTGTGAAGCCAGTGCTCTAACCACTGAGCTACCGGGCGTGTGTGTGTGTGTGTGTGATATTCAGCATATCATTCCAAAAGCAGAACATAATACAAATGTAATGCACAAAATCAAATGTACGAATACCTCTTTGGTAAATTTCTATGAGCTAAGCACAAACGTTACAGCGTTCGTTCCATCACTCCCAGGTCAGTGGCTGAGGCATGAGTAGGTAACCAGGAAAGATTGGACGGTGGCGATTTTCGGAGACTCAGCGAGTGGGAAAAACCAGTTTAGGATTGAATGTCTGGTCGAATAGATGCTAATGAGAAACATGGATGTACTCGGGGGCAGGAATTACAGACGGATTTGAAAACAAGGACTATATGAAATTGAGGAAGGGGCTTTAGGGGCCTGGCAACAGAATGATACTTTTCTTGTCTGCCAAGGAGAAGCATCTACAGGAATTATCATGTTTTACGGAAATACGTTACGAGCAAGAATGTCTGAAGTTATGAATGAATCAGATTAAATGGCCAGTTTGTTACCCAGATCTTGGCAGAGCGCCAGGATTGCGGCGAGCAATTCGGGGTTCGGCGGAACAACACAGAACGATGACAGCGATGATGCTGGAAATCTTAGATCTATGGATACTGAACGTTAAAGTTAAATATGCTGTCCAACAACCGTAGATTACTTACTCAAGAGGGATAAATCGAGGGATAAATCCTCCGAGTAAGTTTGCTTGCAAATCACCAGTCGCGTTTGTAGTAATGAGAGCAGAACGTTTATGATTCCTGTGTCTCTTGCATGTTTTGATATCTACAGTTTCTAAACAATGAAATGCTTTCAAATTATGTGGTGCGAGTTATTCGCGACTTTCCTTATAAGACCAAGGAAATATTTTATGAAAGCTGACTGTTTTTTCACTCGATTTCAGCCAAAATGCACTCAGCAGATTGTATCTTGTAAATTAAAGTAAATTGCACGAATTAATTTGAATATACGACAAAATATTGATGTTTTCATCGATAAAGGACTGCAAATTGAAATTACAATTGTCGTGAAAGTGCTGGAGAAGTGAAAGTGTGTAGGAAATATTACATCGAGATATTGGCGTATAATTTTGTTGTAAATGCATAGTAATTTCGACGAGCAAATTTTTATCAGTGGAAAAGTTGATAGAATTGTGGAATATAAAAACACAAAGTAAAAAATAATGTGACAATAAATTTTCTTAATGAAATGTGAAAGGATAAAGGCATAGAAGGTGGTGTGTGTGTGAGAGAGAGAGAGAGAGAGAGAGAGAGAGAGAGAGAGAGAGAGAGAGAGAGAGAGAGAGAGAGAGAGAGGGGAGGAGGTGGAATGACCCGTCATCGTATTGTGGCAGGAACGCATGTGATGTTATCAAATCAGCAAAGTGAAGTTTGCAATACGTCACTATCTTGAGCTGGGAGATTTGTACAGGCTAATGCTCTCTCTCTCTCTCTCTCTCTCTCTCTCTCTCTCTCTCTCTCTCTCTCTCTCTCTCTCTCTCTCTCTCTCTCTCTCTCTCTCTCTCTCTCTCTCTCTCTGTGTGTGTGTGTGTGTGTGTGTAATTCACTGTTTGATCTGCTGCAGTCTCTGACGAGACAGCCAGACGTTACCCTACGGAGCGAGCTCAGAGCTCATTATTTCCGATCTTCGGATAGGTCTGAGACCAGGCACACACCACACACCGGGACAACAAGGTCACAACTCCTCGATTTACATCCCGTACCTACTCACTGCTAGGTGAACAGGGGCTACACGTGAAAGGAGACACACCCAAATATCTCCACCCGGCCGGGGAATCGAACCCCGGTCCTCTGGCTTGTGAAGGCAGTGCTCTAACCACTGAGCTACCGGGCCGTGTGTGTGTGTGTGTGTGTGTGTGTGTGTGTGTGTGTGTGTGTGTGTGTGTGTGTAATTCACCTCGGTCGTCTGCTGGTCACCCAGCCAGTCTTCCCCATTACGGAGCGAGCTCAGAGCTCCGTGTGTGTGTGTGTGTGTGTGTGTGTGTGTGTGTTCACTTATTACATATTTCCATCATTTTGCTTCATTAGGGTACCTTTTAGTTTCTGTATACATATAAATGCAATCGAGACATTCCTTTCTGCCACGTGATATTCTCATTTCTAAGATCACTTGACTCAATGTTGTGGGTGATTCATGGATGTGTGTTCCTTCTTTACTTTCTGCCAGTACAGCTGCTGCTTTCATTAATATATTTTTTTCAGTCGATATATATATTTTTTCATTTTAGTTTTTGGTATGAGAAAATAGAGCATGCTTATTTTTTTTCCATCCCGATTTCACTCCCACGTCCATTTAAATCCGTGCCTTTATAGTAAAAATGTAATTCGTGTCTTTTTTTGCACGTGACTCGCCACATACTGTCATGTTACGAGCACTTTACTTTTGATGTTCTCTTATTCAACGTCAGACTTAATTTAAGTCAGGTATATTTCATGATTTGTGCGTCGGCAGCGTGTCCTGTGTCACCATGAAATGTTTCAGGTTCCTTGTGTGAAGCATTTTGGTTTATGCATGAATTACTTAGGGAGCA
>NC_059271.1:29092524-29105024 GCF_017591435.1 Portunus trituberculatus | reverse complement strand
AGATCAAGAGAATAGTGAACTTTTAGGAGTGCTGAGAAAGAACTTACTCAACAATAGTTTTATAAAGTAGAATAAAAGAAAGGTGGATTGGATACTTTGTCAGTGTGGGCGTCCATCCTGTCCTGGGAAAACTGCGTTGCTTATGAGAGTCTGCAGGGCATTAGTCTTGCCCAGAGGAGAAAATGAAGAGCCAGGTAATTATGTAGTTATTTATGGAAGACTTGTATAAGAAGCAGAATAGATGGGATGATGAAAGTAGAGGAATAGACTACAGACGGGAGGAAAAGTGTGTGTGTGTGTGTGTGTGTGTGTTTCACTGTTTGATCTGCTGCAGTCTCTTATGAGACAGCCAGACGTTACCCTACGGAACGAGCTCAGAGCTCATTATTTCCGATCTTCGGATAGGCCTGAGACCAGGCACACACCACACACCGGGACAACAAGGTCACAACTCCTCGATTTACATCCCGTACCTACTCACTGCTAGGTGAACAGGGGCTACACGTGAAAGGAGACACACCCAAATATCTCCACCCGGCCGGGGAATCGAACCCCGGTCCTCTGGCTTGTGTGTGTGTGTGTGTGTGTGTGTGTGTGTGTGTGTGTGTGTGTGTGTGTGTGTGTACTATCAGTCACACTTTCATAATTGATTTATTTTTGTCAGATTTCTGGGGCGGAATAGTCCTCAACCATCCCCCGTGTCTGCCACCTCAGCACACCAAGCCTGCCTCAGCTAACCAAACACCTTGACATCTTGCCGCGACACCTGCCCTTTCGGCCACAATAGGTGCCAACATTCCTTCCTAAACAGCTCATTTTTCCTGCTGCTCTCCGTCAAACAAATGGTTTTTACTTGACGTCCTAGGAACAAATTGAACCACTTTGCTGACATTTATATATCTTCCCAGCCTTCCAATCTGTGTTTCGTAAATGTTTTATCGGTGTTTCTAGCTCCTTTGTTGAAACGTAACCATATCCTCAAGAAAATGATGAAATTTTGTTTTCTATACTGGGAACAAGAATTCCTCTTGAATAAGAAAATTTTATTAAGGTCCCTTGACAAGCTTTTGAAAGCGGGAATGATTCAAAAGTTCGGTGTTCTCTCTCTCTCTCTCTCTCTCTCTCTCTCTCTCTCTCTCTCTCTCTCTCTCTCTCTCTCTCTCTCTCTCTCTCTCTCTCTCTCTCTCTCTCTCTCTCTCTCTCTCTCTCTCTCTCTCTCTCTCTCTCTCTCTCTCACACACACACACACACACACACACACACACACACACACTCAGTTGATTATAATTGTTGTTTAATGACATTCACTTCTAAAAGTACGATTTCTTCTTATACCTTTGCATATTTATGATTCATCACCAGAGAGAGAGAGAGAGAGAGAGAGAGAGATGCACTCGGTTAATTTTTGTTTATCACTTCCTAGCATATTATATATCATCAGTTGCATCGTGTCCTTTTGTTCATTCACATTCCTTTTACGCGATCAGTTTGTAATGTTTTTTTGTCAGCCGCTCACTAATGATATTCACCGACAAGGTATGTTTTTTTTTTTCACACCAATATTCACTAAAGAAGATTGTGTGTGTGTGTGTGTGTGTGTGTGTGTGTGTGTGTGTGTGTGTGTGTGTGTGTGTGTGTGTGTGTGTGTGTGTGTGTGTGTGTTCGCTTCGCTAGTTTGCGCAGAGAGCAGTTCTCTTTGTCTTATTAATTTTTTTGATTGCTTATGATGAAATGACTTTTTATTAATCACTAAAGATCCTAGTGACAAAATAAAGCAGCTAATCCTCAAAATATTTAAACTACTCGATTAGTCTTTCTTTCTTTCTATTCGTTGGAACCGTAATTTTATTCTAAAATGACGCTGAACCATTTTATGAACCTTGAGAGAAGCCATAGTGGTCAGTGTAGAAACTGTAAGTTTTATCTCAATTCACTTATTTTAACCCCTTCAGTAACCATGTCGCTTTTCCATATCTATTTTGCTTACCATTTGGCGATTTTATACAGCTTTAGAAACTTATTTGAAAATTAAAAATAGTGAGGACTCTGGCCATTAATCTTTTGAACTCCTTCCTAATGTAAATAAAACTATCTAATCACATCCAGAACTCAAAGTAAAAATGTGTTCTAATATTGAAGGGGGTTAATGAAAGATTTGCAGAGAAACAGCGAGGCGATGACATTTTATGAACGCCAGTTGCTATCACCTGGGATTTTTTTTTCTCTAGGTAAGGGACTCAATATAAGCTTTTTTTCATTTATTTTATTCATCTTCTTTAAGAACAAGAAAGACAGCCAGCAATATGGGCCGCTCCTGCAAGCACTGTGCGAGGAACCACTTTGACTGCGGGTGTAGTTTAGCCTGGACGAGTTAGAATGGAAGCTTTAGTGTTGAAACTACAACACTGACACCCAAACTTGATCATTTACTGACCTACACACACACACACACACACACACACACACACACACACACACACACACACACACACACACACACACACACACACACACACACACACACACACACACACACACACACACACACACACACACACACACACCGTTGAAGCCATCCTGTTTCATCTATTGATTGTAAGCGTCTGCTCGCCTCGTTAAAGTGAAAGCAGAACGTGACAAAAGCTTCATCTGAACTAGGTCTAATCAACAATCTTTTAAACCTGCAGTATAAAAATTATGAATTGTTTTTAAACGCAGTATAATAGGATGTAGGTATGTTAAATGACAGTTATATACATATATATTACATAGATAGTGTGGAATCAAAAGATTTTCGTCTCATAAACTCCCCTCCTCTGACTCACTGTCTTCAGTTTCTTTCTCACCGCCGAAATGTTGCATCTCCTATTTTTTATCACTATTTTCATGCTAACTGCTTGACTGATCTTGATAACAGCATACCTCCCCTTCTCCTGTGGCCTCGCTGCACAAGGCTTTCTTTTGTTCTCATCCCTATTCTGTCAAACTCTCTAATACAAGAATTAACCAGTATTTTCACTGGTAAACTTTGGGACGTCTGTATGTATATCCATCTTCCTATGACTTGACTTCTTTAAAGAGGAAGGTTTTAAGGCATTTGTCCCTGTCTTTTGGATAATTCCTAATGTCTAAGGGAGCTGCAATCCAGTGGGCCTTTTTTTTTTTTTTGTATTTTTTGTTGCCCTTAGACAGTTTTCCCTCGTGTTTAAAAAAAAAAAAAAGGTGGCGATGGGTATGTGTTATGCCAGCATGAAGAAGCCTACGAGACCTCTAAATCAGATGATAGGTTTAACTAACTGTTTAGCTGTGAGAATTACGTAATTTATCTCTCTCAAGCGTCATTAGCAGTGTCCATGTCATTTTGATTCAGAGAGAGAGAGAGAGAGAGAGAGAGAGAGAGAGAGAGAGCTGATGATGTGTTCTGCTCATCGCCGTGTAACTAATTTCATGAGGTAGGGAAAATATTGTTTGATGCTTTATTAGTCTGTCTGCCACGGGTTTGCTGATATTTTAATTAAGTATGTATGCATGTACGTAAGTGTGTGTGTGTGTGTGTGTGTGTGTGTGTGTGTGTGTGTGTGTGTGTGTGTGTGTGTGTGTGTGTGTGTGTGTGTGTACAAGAGAAGTCGCCGAGTAGGGTCTGAGGTGGGAAGGCAAGTCGCTCGGTAATCTAATATTGTGGAGTTGCCGCCGCTGACCTGTCCTGTGAGAGCTGGGTTCGGTAACTACAAAGTGGCATGTGCGTGCTGTGCTCCTTGGGGTCGACGCGCTTGAGAACACACCCACGTAGACAGAAAGACATGGGGACGGAGAGGTTAGAGTTACATGGATGAAGTGCTAAGGATGTTGGTCATATACTAACGCCACGTCTCTGCCAAGTCCATGCAGTGAGTGGTAATTACTGGCAGTCTTACTTTCCTGTGTACATTTTTAAAGACAAATTTCATCAGCTTTTTAATTTCCGGTTTGCACTTCAGCGAACTTTGGATAGTCTAAAAATTCTTACTTTGTTATGCCTTACTAGTGTTGCCTCAGTTCCGTCTTTTACGTTCATCCGTTTGAGTGAGACTATCTTGGTTCATTTAAAACAACCACCTCACCTTTCTCATCGAGACTGAACACTCCTTCCCTTCCCCCGAGCCTCCCTATACTGCCACCTCCTCCCCCTACACGGCTCGTAACTAACCTTGCCTTTCCTATTTGTCTCGTAAATTTGGCAAGGGGATATATGTTGCCAGGGCTCCGAGGAATGGTGAGACATGGGCGGCAGGGTTTTCGATGCTCCGCCGGGATCTTACAGCTCTGCCCTTTCCCTTCCCTTCCTCTGTAGCCATCTTCCAGGGCGAATAATCTGCTTCCTTCTCTCATTCCTTTCCTTTTCAGAATCATGTTTTCGCTTTCACTCAAAGATAAACAGTAGTAAGTGGTGATTATTAATTTAGGGAGGTCTAAGTTCATGTTTAATGTATTAATATTATTCATATCACATTCAGTGCTTACTATCATTTATTCATTCTTTGACTCTAGTCGAGCGTAGCTGCTTGCACTAATGCCTTCATAATGAATGCATGAAAGAGAACTGGCTCTCCTGTTATCGACATAATTTTGTCGATTTTGCGTTCATGAAGCAGCAACAGTTCCAGATACCCAGGACGATGCATTATGTGCTATATTCCCGGTGCTTGCAGGTTCCTTCTATCATGATGTATAACTATTCCCCGAAAGTGACGTGCCGGTGGCCTTGACAGTCACGTCACCGCCAGACGCCGCTGTCCCGCTGCTTTTGCTTCTCTACGCTTGCTAGCCCTCTAAGAAACGAAAAGTAAGGAAATAAAAGACAGCAAATAAAATTATCTTAGGATGTAACTGTGTTTCCATTTTTTTGCTGCAAACATGAAATGGAGTACGAACTATCGTCATTTGGTGGTACTGTTAGAAGTATAAAAATTTTGGCAAAAGATTCTGAAGAGAGTATGTTAGAGCGTAGATTTTACCTGGAAAATGATGACACTAGTCTCTCAGATTTATCTTGGAAATGCTGTTTTCACTTGGTAAGATGTTTGCAGTGCCAACACACACCTTTTGACCTTGACAAACACTGGCACTGGCCTGGGTGCGGATCCCCATGCGAGGCTGCCCACTTTCACCAAGATTCTACTTCAGAACCTGCCTTGCTCCGCGTAATGAGAGTAGAGTAGGAAGCGTTGCCTCACCTTACCTTGTCTGCTCATTAGAGAAGTGGTTGCCTCAGTATCGTAGGTCAGTAATAACCATAACTTGGTCGCCTCCTGGTAAGTATGGACCAGGCTGAAGTGTTTCCAGCCACGGATCGCGTCTTTAGCTAAAAAAAAAAAAAAGTTAATTGTTCGGTTATTATCTTTTTCAAGATTTTTTCACTAAATGTATCGCCACGAGGATTGGTCTAACGAGTGACGTATTTAATAGCATGCAATCTTTACCACTTTTAAATCAAGTATCAAACTCGACATGGTAAGGATTGACAATAATAGAAAAAAACATTCGATCAGCAGATTTTTTTTTTTTTTTTTTTTTTTTTTTGAGAGAGAGAGAGAGAGAGAGAGAGAGAGAGTGCGTACGTGTGTGTGTGTGTGTGTAATTCACCTCGGTCGCCCGCTGGTCATCCAGCCAGTCTTCCCCATTACGGAGCGAGCTCAGAGCTCATAGACCGATCTTCGGGTAGGACTGAGACCACATCAACACACAACACACACCGGGAAAGCGAGGCCACAACCCCTCGAGTTACATTCCGTACCTATTTACTGCTAGGCTAGGGGCCACACATTAAGAGACTTGCCCATTTGCCTCGCCGCTTACCGGGACTCGAACCCGGGCCTCTCGAATGTGAGTCGAGCTTGCTAACCACTACACTACGCGGTGTGTGTGTTTCACTGTTTGATCTGCTGCAGTCTCTGACGAGACAGCCAGACGTTACCCTACGGAACGAACTCAGAGCTCATTATTTCCGATCTTCGGATAGGCCTGAGACCAGGCACACACCACACACCGGGACAATAAGGTCACAACTCCTCGATTTACATCCCGTACCTACTCACTGCTAGGTGAACAGGGGCTACACGTGAAAGGAGACACACCCAAATATCTCCACCCGGCCGGGGAATCGAACCCCGGTCCTCTGGCTTGTGAAGCCGAGCTACCGTGTGTGTGTGTGTGTGTGTGTGTGTGTGTGTGTGTGTGTGTGTGTGTGTGTGTGTGTGTGTGTGTGTGTGTGTGTGTGTGTGTGTGTGTGTGTGTGTGTGTGTGTGTGTGTGTGTGTGTGTGTTGGAGGGAAGATTGAAGAGCCGCTATGAGGTTGCATTAGTCTCCACACGTACGTCTTTCAATATAACTTTGATAAGTACGTGAGCGTGTGTACCATCAGTGATTCTGATAAGCAGTTAGCGGGAGTAGGTTCCTTTACTCCTTGTTAATTCACAAGCCTTCCTTTCAGGCCTTGTCGGTTTCATTCTAGACATGTACCACCATTTCTTTTCGTTCTTTTTATAATGATATTTCTTTTTTTTTTTTTTTTTTTTTTCCTTCTTTTTTGCTTGACACAAATGGAAATGATTTTGTAAATGTGCATCGAGAGAGAAACGGCAACAATTCGCTTTGTAAACATAATTTTTTGGAAGTACCATCCAGCTGCTTGCCTTGCTTCTCGTGCCTCGCTCTGCTTCCCTCCCAAACAGCACTCGCCTCCTCCCTCCCGGAAGCAGGAGCTCATTATTCGCAGATAATATGAATTTTTTATTTCATTCTGGCGCGGATGGTTTACTCTGTTCTCAGGCACGTTTGAGGCCGCACTGGAGTTGTGTACTTGCCGCTGCCTGATGCTGGGTGTTGTTTGCCTCAGCGTCCTCGGCCAGCAGCGTTATTGTGTCGGCTACACTTTTGCTGTTTTGTGTACAGTACACTCGAAGGACACATTGAAGGAACCTAACTCCTGAGTAAACTCAGCGGATAAGAACAGTGTTAAAGCAGTAATCTCTGACGGATAAGGAAATGGAATATTTCCTTTATGTTTGGTTTGCCTTACAGGAAAGTATGAATACTGAGGCTCGTGATGAAGTGAGGAAGTTGTAAGAATATATTTTTTTGTATTTCAATATATTTCTCAAAATTTTTAAATTCTCTCTCTCTCTCTCTCTCTCTCTCTCTCTCTCTCTCTCTCTCTCTCTCTCTCTCTCTCTCTCTCTCTCTCTCTCTCTCTCTCTCTCTCTCTCTCTCTCTCTCTATATATATATATATATATATATATATATATATATATATATATATATATATATATATATATATATATATATATATATATATATATATATATATATATATATATATATATATATATATATATATATATATATATATATATATATATATATATATATATATATATATATATATATATATATATATATATATATATATATATATATATATATATATATATATATATATATATATATATATATATATATATATATATATATATATATATATATATATATATATATATATATATATATATATATATATATATATATATATATATATATATATATATATATATATATATATATATATATATATATATATATATATATATATATATATATATATATATATATATATATATATATATATATATATATATATATATATATATATATATATATATATATATATATATATATATATATATATATATATATATATATATATATATATATATATATATATATATATATATATATATATATATATATATATATATATATATATATATATATATACATTATAAACTATTCCCTAGAGTGGAGTGCCGATGGCCTTGACACTCACGTCACCGCCATGTGCCGCCGCTGCTTCTGCTTATTTACGCTTGGCAGGCCTGTAAGAAACAAAAATTAAGAACATAAAAGACAGTAAATAAAATTCTTTCGGGATTGTGTTCGTCCCGAAACATTACAAGTACAAATTGAATAGACAATGGTGTTTTTACTGCGACTTTTCGTCACCCTCTTCGTTTTACGCTTTTTTGCGGATATACGCTCATATGAATATATGTAATCTATGGATGAAGGTAAAAATATTCTTCAGTGGCAATCAAAGACACCGTGTTAATGGGAGGTTTATTTGACGACGTTTCGTCGTGTACTCACCTCCATCATTAGGATAAAAACTCAGTACCAGGCAAAACATTAATTAAAATGAAACAAATGTACGACATAGGAAAATATAAACGTTAAAAAGGACATTAAAAAAGATCATTAGAAAACCTGATTCATATATATATATATATATATATATATATATATATATATATATATATATATATATATATATATATATATATATATATATATATATATATATATATATATATATATATATATATATATATATATATATATATATATATATATATATATATATATATATATATATATATATATATATATATATATATATATATATATATATATATATATATATATATATATATAGGCCGTACTTCGCATCTCAGGCCTGCAGGCGCCTCGAAGCCTAGGTGTTGTGAAGAGTGCGGGCATCCCACTGTTGCATTGAAAAGCTCTCCTTTCGTGGTCCCCTTTTACTTCCTTTCATCCCGCACCTCCAATAGTTCTCTCACCCTTCTCTCCTCCGCGGGTGTTAATCCCTCCAGTATGTGAGGCTCACTCTCAAAACAGGAACCCTCTGCCCTTCTGAATCCACCTTCTGTATATCATTTCATCGCTTTACTTTAGAGTTTTGTCATTTTTCTCACATTTCGCTGCAAGTGAAAAAAATAATTCATATTATGGATATGAAATTGTTGAAGTTAAATATCTAAGTGAGACATTGAACAAAGAGCATTTCTATCATTAATATGCAACTCTGTGCTTGTCATGTGGCAACTTTCAATTTGTCTCCCACATTGTCACCCACATTACAAAATGTCTAATGAAATACTACTTCTCAAAGAAATAGTGTTAACGAACGACCATTTCATATCTATTGACAACATGTTTCCTTGGACAGCATATCCTTGAAGTAAATAAAAACTCATTTCGAAAACTGATAAGATTAACAGCATTTAAACATTCGAAACTTATACTAGTTATGAAGGTTGTACACGACCTATAATTTCTGATAGTAAACTATTGAAACTAATATATATATATATATATATATATATATATATATATATATATATATATATATATATATATATATATATATATATATAGAGAGAGAGAGAGAGAGAGAGAGAGAGAGAGAGAGAGAGAGAGACACACACACACACACACACACACACACACACACACACACACACACACACACACACACACACACACACACACACACACACACACACACACACACACACACACATCGTTCTGCACAAGTATAGTTTTAATATTTCTTTTTAAAACAATGTGTAGGTAGGCGTTCTCCATTCTTCTTTAAACAAGTGGCTCCAAGAGGCTCGGCACAGGCGCGAAACAATAGTGTTCTTGACAATGGGCCTTTGTTCTGACGTCATGGGCAGCACGTGATGCCGCTGCTCGCCGCCCAGGCAGCCCTGGCCGGTGGCGGCACCTGCCGGTAATAGCGGCTCTGCGTGGGCTACAGCAGGAAAAGATTGCTGCACCATTACAGCTTTCCTGGTGGGGTAAAAAGAGAAAATTATCGGTGTCTTCTGCATATATATATATATATATATATATATATATATATATATATATATATATATATATATATATATATATATATATATATATATATATATATATATATATATAATTAATTGATTAATTTCATGAAATGGGCAAATCATGAAATGAACCTAATAACCTAACCTAACCTAACCATTTCATGAAATGGCCACTCCATTGCACATTTCATGAATTGGGTTACCAGAAGGTTCATTCATTCATTCATTCATGAAATGCCATATGAAATATATATATATATATATATATATATATATATATATATATATATATATATATATATATATATATATATATTAATTAATTAATTTCTATATTATAAGTATTGTTTTGAATATCTTGGATATAAGGTAATACAAGTAAAGACCTGTCAAAGACAGTTGCTGTTTTAATTTTGTTACCAGTGAAAAGATTAAGTGACACATAAAGCCTTGTTGACTGATGGTCAGTGAATAGAAACATTACGTTAACTAATTCCAACTTCCGTCCTTATATTAAGATGTCTTGGTTTCTCAAGTATTTCGGTCCGCGTACATTATGGTGCAGTCTTTACAAATTGTTTTGTAAGTTATTTGATTTGACATTCATAAATTGTAATGTGTTTTTACTTTTTAGTAAGTAGTGCTATTTCAAAACAGCCACATTCACTTGATATAACATAACAAAAATAATGTGATTTTTCTCTTCAAAGAGTGACCTTGATATAAGATACCATCTTCTATTAAGGAGTTTGGGAATCTGTTGTATTTTGTAGAACATTTTCAGTAAAACAATAAATCAGTCTTTTGCCATGATGTAACCAAACTGTTTGCTGGACAACTTTGAAATGATTTTCGTAACTTCCATAGCGATGCTCCAAAATATGATATAGCAGGGGCCTTGTGCTCATTAGAGAGAGAGAGAGAGAGAGAGAGAGAGAGAGAGAGAGAGAGTTCTCACGCAGTGTGAAGTTACCTCATTATTCTCGTTTGAAAGTAAGTAAACGATTGTCATAATCGAATTGAGTGGCTTGGAAAACTTATACCGACTCCTTTCTTTTTCGTGCTTGTTATTATTGAGGAGAGCGCGTCTGGATCCCTGGTTCTCTCCCTTTCATTCCGGCGAGTGTTGTGGCTAGCGGCCTTGTGTTATTTTGGGGGTGTTGTGATAGTGTTGAGATTCTGGCCGCCGTTTTCTGCGGCCACTGAGAGCCTCTGTGGGATATGTTTCTGGAAGGAGTAAAAGGAGAAACGCAGGTGATGAGAATAGAAAGAATGACGTACGGACAGACAGGCAGGCGGAAGAAAAGCTAGCCCTGAAAATATTGTGTTTTCCTTTTTTGTCCTTCAGTAAATTTTTTGTACGTGAAAAATGTTGTAGGAAATGCAAACCTGAAACACTGAGCTAAGTTAAGAGAAAGCAGGGGAGGGTGGAAAGACATCAAATACCCCGGCGGAGTTCTTAGCAAGTGCAGGGAGACAGAGGAAGAGAGATTAGGGAAAACAACAAGGCAGGGGAGCGGCGAGCCATGAGGAACCTAGATGTGGCAGTGGAAGGGTTTATACTTTTATGAGAGTTTAGATATAGGAAAGAGGATTAAGAAATAGTGTTTTCATCCCTCGAGAAACACGGACAAAAATCATCAGGTGAAATAAGTCTCATGAGAGGAAGCGTCAGACGTTTATCTTACACACACACACACACACACACACACACACACACACACACACACACACACACACACACACACACACACACACACACACACACACACACACACACACACACACACACACACACACACACACACACACAGAACATGTTAATACAAGAAAAGAAAATAAGTGTAGAGAGTAATGTATGTAAAGAGGAGTGGGCTGAAGAAAGGGAGTTGAAGAAGCGAGGTGGGCGGAAGGCATTAATGGAAGGAGGGAAGGATGGGAAGGAGGGTGAAGGGAGGAGCATAAATCAATACTGCCAAGGTAATGAAACTGGGGCATTAATTTTAAGGTCACCCCAGGCAAACACCATTATAGCGGCTGAATAAGTAGGTCCTCTCTCTCTCTCTCTCTCTCTCTCTCTCTCTCTCTCTCTCTCTCTCTCTCTCTCTCTCTCTCTCTCTCTCTCTCTCTCTCTCTCTCTCTCTCTCTCTCTCTCTCTCTCTCTCTCTCTCTCTCTCTCTCTCTCTCTCTCTCTCTCTCTCTCTCTCTCTCTCTCTCTCTCTCTCTCTCTCTCTCTCTCTCTCTCTCTCTCTCTCTCTCTCTCTCTCTCTGTGTGTGTGTGTGTGTGTGTGTGTGTGTGTGTGTGTGTGTGTGTTTATAATTTTTTTTTCATTCATATACTTGTTTGAACAGTTTAATCTACTTATACCTAATAGTAAAATTGTCTTCTCATATTTAGTATGTATTTTTTTTACTGTATCGGCAATTTGCATTGAAAAAAAAAATACTTTGAAGAAAAGACTCGGCACTGCAGTAACTTTCCCACTTCCACTCTGGATAATGCAGCCAAAAATTGGTTTTAGTATCTTCCTGTATATTCCTGCCAAGATATTACATTACCGATCTACTTGCATAACAAGGATTTTGCCTTTAAGGAAATTCAGCTCAAAAAAAATGTTCGAGGTCTTTTATGCAGTTATAGTAGTGAGAATTTTATGAATCATATGTATCTGCCTAATTGATATATATATATATATATATATATATATATATATATATATATATATATATATATATATATATATATATATATATTCGCTGG
>NC_059271.1:29052524-29087524 GCF_017591435.1 Portunus trituberculatus | reverse complement strand
AGTAAGAGCATGGTAATAGCAGGGAGTAATAACTGCACTCGTACCACTGCCACAATCTGCCTCACTTTTTTCCGGACCCACGTTCCACCGTACCTTCCTCTGTTAAGTCCTAATTGATCGCTCAGGCTCTGCTCTGCATTTTAATGGATAGAAATCAGATGAGGAAGAGAGAAGAGTAAAGAGGAGGAGGATGAATATGAGAAGTAGGGCTAAGGAGATGGGTGTTGCACAGAGAGAGAGAGAGAGAGAGAGAGAGAGAGAGAGAGAGAGAGAGTTTTCTGGTTATATTTACTCTGGTAGGATCTTCGTCTTCTCAGAGGATCACTCCAGGTTAATTAATGGGCCTTACCAACCACCACTTCCACTTCCCCATTCTCTCTCTCTCTCTCTCTCTCTCTCTCTCTCTCTCTCTCTCTCTCTCTCTCTCTCTCTCTCTCTCTCTCTCTCTCTCTCTCTCTCTCTCTCTCTCTCTCTCTCTCTCTCTCTCTCTCTCTCTCTCTCTCTCTCTCTCTCTCTCTCTCTTCTCTCTCTCTCTCTCTCTCTCTCTCTCTCTCTCTCTCTCTCTCTCTCTCTCTCTCTCTCTGCAACACCCACCGTTCTTAGTTATTTGATTTTTTTTTTTTCCCAGAATGTGTTAATCGTTTCCCTTCTTGGCTCTCTTTCATCTTCTCTGTCCTTTAGTCGTCACTTTCCGTAACTTGATTATTTCGCCTTTTGATCAGTTCCACTTTCTACACCTAAATAATTTTGGAGTTTTCCTCGTATATCTCTCATTACTGTTGGATTTCCTCTGAGAAATTAGAGCGGAGTTGATAGACAAACGTACAGTTAATTGTTTTCTTTCAATTCGAGGAACTGCTTCCAATATCAATTAAATTCCACTGACCGAAGAAATTTGGAATAAAGTAGTGATGTAAATAGAGTTTGTTCTTTTAAGGTTCCATTTATGTGCGTTTCTGTGTGCTGCTCAGCTTTATATCCGGTGGGTTGTAATTTTTGTTTTGTTTTGCATGGAATTTTGTGTTGTTCAAAGTGTTTTCTTTTTATTCTAACAAATGATAATTCTTGCAAGTAATATTTTTCAAGTTGAACTCTTTCTAACGCATGTTTTTAGGGATTTTGTTTATTTTAACAATGCAGCAGTCTTGTTTTTTACAGACATTTGTTTTAAAATATGTAGTTAAAAAAAAATTAATGCGTCTTTTCATAGCCTCTCCCACAGTGCAAACTGAAATATATATATATATATATATATATATATATATATATATATATATATATATATATATATATATATATATATATATATATATATATATATATAGATAGATAGATAGATAGATAGATAGATAGATAGATAGATAGATAGATAGATAGATAGATGGATAGATACTAGTAATTAACAGTTTGAGAAACACTGAACTAAACACGTTTGAAGCGTAAAGACTCGATGTTTCGACTTCTTCTAGTGGCTCCAATTTGCCTTTACTTTTACGAGTTATTTTCATTTCAAATGAGACTCAGTAGAAAGCATGAGTCTCTTTTCAGATATTGCCACCAGATGTACAGTAACATTTACATGAACATTAACTTGTGTGTGTATATATATATATATATATATATATATATATATATATATATATATATATATATATATATATATATATATATATATATATATATATATATATATATATATATATATATATATATATATATATATATATATATATATATATATATATATATATATATATATATATATATATATATATATATATATATATATATATATATATATATATATATATATATATATATATATATATATATATATATATATATATATATATATATATATATATATATATATATATATATATATATATATATATATATATATATATATATATATATATATATATATATATATATATATATATATATATATATATATATATATATATATATATATATATATATATATATATATATATATATATATATATATATATATATATATATATATATATATATATATATATATATATATATATATATATATATATATATATATATATATATATATATATATATATATATATATATATATATATATATATATATATATATATATATATATATATATATATATATATATATATATATATATATATATATATATATATATATATATATATATATATATATATATATATATATATATATATATATATATATATATATATATATATATATATATATATATATATATATATATATATATATATATATATATATATATATATATATATATATATATATATATATATATATATATATATATATATATCTTCCTGAGAGGATTTTTTACATGTCTTTTTCTAGTAGAGATTACTAGATCTACACAGAATATCAAATTGGGAAGTCATTTATTTACTGCCGCCTCCTCTACTTCAATATGAGAAAATCGGAGAATTTGCGATCCAGGATACGATGAATAGAAATAAAAGTTAGACAGCTTTTGAGATTTCAGAACAGTAAACAATGTTAGATCGGAAACACTTATAGGTTATTGTAAGGAGTTTACATAAGTTCTTAGTAATAAAACAATACATTTAGTGTCTAAACTCAGTTTTACGTAGAAGCCCCGGATAAAATATCGGTATTCGATACAAATGAGTACGTCAATGAGTCTTAACAGAAATAGATTTAATTATCATATAGACACGGAAATAATACAGCTTGTAGACAGCAGCGAACTCACTCCAGTGCAGGCGGCGCCATCGACACTATAAATTATAAGGGGACAAATGGTCGTAGATGGTGAAGGGAGGGATTGTGGTGACGAATGGAGTGCCTCGGGTGGGAGAACACCGAGGAGCCCCGGGGATGGTCTCAGACATAAGTGGAGCAGTCCTTTTATGGAGAGTGCTCGTCCCGCTGTGCTGTGAACGGATGACTGGATGAGCATCTATATACTCGCAATCTGCTCCCTTCCTCAATGTTCATCCAACCATATGTGTGTGTGTAGTATTTGTCTTGTACTCTCTCTCTCTCTCTCTCTCTCTCTCTCTCTCTCTCTCTCTCTCTCTCTCTCTCTCTCTCTCTCTCTCTCTCTCTCTCTCTCTCTCTCTCTCTCTCTCTCTCTCTCTCTCTCTCTCTCTCTCTTTGTAATCCCTCTTTACTGTCTCTTTGTAAATACCAAGGATGTCATTTATCACTCGGGACTAAGAAGCGTGGGAGCCCATCACTGTCTATTGTGTATTTTTTCAGCTGCGGATAACACACACACACACACACACACACACACACACACACACACACACACACACACACACACACACACACACACACACACACACACACACACACACACACACACACTACTAAGTGCATGAAAATTCTTCAGCTCATTTCTACTGGAAATATGTTCGTAAAATACACTAAGAAAAGAAATTGACAGCTTCATACCGCAGGTGACTTGACGCTTTTTCCATCTAAAAAAAATTAACAGGAGAGATATTAAAAAAAAGTGGCAAACTAAACTAAATTGTTCATTATTTGCATGACGTGTAAAATAATACTCAACTTAATCAATAGTTACATTGTATCTTAGTGACAAAAAAATGTTACATAAAATGCTTAAAAATGAATGAAAGAATACGAAAACTGGAAGACCACAAAGAGTATTTTTACTTTCTTCACACTCACGGCCAGTCCACAGCGCTGACAAAGCTCTCACAAGAACTGGCGGCTGTCCTGCAGGCGACGGGTGAGTGCTGGCTTTCCTCCACAGGAAAAAAAGAAAAATCTGCAAAGAAAGAAAAGTGTTTATTTAATTAGCATGAATTGATTGTGAGTGTGGCATTGCACTTACATACGAATGATATTTCGTATCTGTCAAGTGCATAAGGTTTATAATGGTATTTTGACTATTTTCATTTATATCATTAGGCAAATACTGTTAATTAAAGCGCAAGTAGAGAATAATGTCAGTGTATGTGTGTGGACGTCAGTGAATGTGTAACTGATTAAACGTTTTATATAGGTCAATGTATATTCACGATGTAATGTGAACTAAGTCATAGGAAGAGAGACATGAATCAGTGAATGTGGCAGCTCATCAGGAAAGTAGATTAACTAATAAAGAGATTTCCCTTTCTGCAGCAGAATTCATGCTGTGTGCTAATTGGGTAAAATAGTCTTTAAAAATGGCTATAAAAGACAAATGTTCAACACTAGAGTAAAAATACGTGACGTCAAAATGATCCAGTGAAAAGTGGAGAATTGAGACGAATTGCCGCTCGTTATAATTATCACCGCCCTTCATTGTCAGCTGAAGCACCTACTGCATGGCACCTGTGATCCCAGGCCGGTGATTCACCTGTATTAATGCAGACACTGAAAGCGATCAATAAAATAATGAAAATAATTCAGACACCCAACGTAATATGAAGTGTTAAAAAAAATCAAGCATGTTTTTAGTTTTGTGAAACATAGTAAAATAAAAATAGAAATAAATGTTCGCAAAAGAGAATATAGGTTTGTGAAAGATTGTGTCTGGCGTCAGCAGGAAAACTTTGATGGTGAGGCGTCGAAGGACAAAGTTTTCTCTTCGCCACTCAGAGATGAAAGAGAGATATGAATCTTAGCGTTCTGGAGTTACTTTGCGGAAAGTTTAGGATTCCCACAGCGGGGGTCATCTGTTGAATTATTCGGAAGAATGTTGAGGTAATTCTGGAAGTGAGGTGATAGGCTTATGGGGTTGAGGAGACGTTATCTTAAAGCTCATTACACAACTGAGTGGTGATCTATGACAACGCATACACGTACATCTATGACAACATCCACGTACTCGTTCCTCCGTCAGGCGCCCCGCCATCACCTCTGTGTCGGCGGCACATGAACAACTATGTATGAGCGGCAAGGTGAAGGGAGTCGCTATGGAGGATCTGCAGAGGAGCAGCCGGCGGCGAAGACGCTGGATTGGGTGCGTTTGAAGGTGAAACTCAATCTCAGATGCGATGCGACAAGTATGAAATTGGATGTTTTATCATATAAATTTCTTGGGAACTTCATCCAAACATATCTTTGTGTTTGAATTCATTTCGATCATATAACAACCAGAAAATGAATATTTCAGACTGATATTCACGTGCCTTTTCTATGCCAAATGGATGACTAATGAAAGTGAAAATTTGTTTAGATGTTATGCGTACATATTTTTTACTGGAGAGACAAACCCTTGGTCATGGCAGCTGTCACAACAATGTACAGATGTAAGAGTTTCTTAATGAACATTGTAGTGTGGTGGTGAATTCACTCGTCATCATTGACTGAAAAGGTTTGTGTCTCATCGCACTGTCATCCTGTGATACTCTGGTTATCAGCTGTTTTATTCCACATCTTTTCTTTAATCTTTTACAGACAGTTTATTTAGTTGTTTAAATCACCTATATATGTAAATATTTGCTTTTAAATTGTTGTACATTTACTTTTTCTTTAACTTTTTTTTTTATATCTATTAATGAAATGAGAGTGATGTGTCTTTAAGAGTTTTGAATCATGATGCAAATTAAATGTTGCTTCCAATTACTCTTCGTTCCCTTAAATTAAGTTACTCGGAAACCTTGCATTGCAGTGGTTAGAGACACGAAGAGTTTGCAGCTTGTCATAGGGTGGTTGCTGCTGGGCGTGCCGTGCGTCTGGTGCCTCGGGATGGGACTCACTCGATGCTGTTTCGCGGTGTCAGTCTGAAGGCTTTGGCACAAGAAGGAAAGAGACTCTGTCATCTTGGTTTGGTCACGCCGCTTCTGATATTTCCGATGTTCTTTTCGTGTCTTTACTTTGTTTTTATTATTGATGATTGTCATGATATTGATGATGATGCTATTAGTACTAGTACTATATTGCTACTACTGCTACTGCTGCTACTACTACTACTACTACTACTACTACTACTACTACTACTACTACTACTACTACTACTACTACTACTACTACTACTACTACTACTACTACTACTACTGCTGCTGCTGCTGCTGCTGCTGCTGCTGCTGCTATTTCTTCTTCTGTTGTTTCTAGTACTGATAATAATATCAATAATAATGATAGTAATAATAATAATAATAATAATAATAATAATAATATTGATAATAATAATAATAATAATTATTATTATAATAATAATAATACCACCAGTTTTTCCGTAATTCAGATATCACGCAAAATTTTCGCCTCTTGAATTTTTCTTCTTTACTTTTTCACTTTTCTTTTTTGCTTTGTTCTTGATCACGTTATTTGAGCAAAAAGAACACTAACATTCTCTCTCTCTCTCTCTCTCTCTCTCTCTCTCTCTCTCTCTCTCTCTCTCTCTCTCTCTCTCTCTCTCTCTCTCTCTCTCTCTCTCTCTCTCTCTCTCTCTCTCTCTCTCTCTCTCTCTCTCTCTCTCTGTCCTGCAAATATAATTTCTCACATTCGTGACGAGAGAACTTCCATAATTCACTCTCGAGTTCATTTCGAAATTGTGAATTCTTCAACTTCCTCGGTGCGGCTGATTATTCCCAGAGCCTGCAGAGTTGTGTTCGGTCCTCCGTCCCACCACAGCCTAACCTGCAAGACTTACCTGTTTAAACCTTATTGAGAATTTCTTTGCAAGCAATTTTGTAAAAGGACTATACTGTCAAATAGCAAACATCGCTTATGTTGTAGAGGACTTCTTTTAAGTTCGTAATAAGTAATTTCTATTCATGTATCTCCAACGTCGACAGATGTTAAAAACCAATCTTTCTGCCACTACATATTTTTTTTGTGACGTGCATGCAACAAAGACATCTGTATGTATGACTGACAGTGGTGCCAATGGCTGGTTTTCTGCGCGCTAACCGAAGGAAGCTATCAGAGTTGAAACCTTTATGTATTGTATATTGTTTTACACAAGTGTTGTAACACTCGCAGATTTATTCCCGGAGGTTTTGAGGATTAGCCTGTAGGCTTATTCCTTGAACATTGGATGGCCATGTCCTGGGCACGATAGAAATATGTTCTTTCTTCGACACAGAGATTTTCTCTATTCTATTATTTTCTTTTCTTATTTATTTTTTTTATTTCATCTATCAGTCTTTTTTTTTTCTCTTTGTTTTTGCAGTTGAAGCGAAATGTTATTGTTTATCAAATGGAAGCCATCATCATAAGTATTCAAATACAATTGTCACAAGTTGGGAATTGTGTAAACATCAAATTATCATATTTTTTCGTTGTCTGATAAACGACTTAGAATCACATGATAGATTTTGTTATGGCGAAGCACCTGCCTACGTGGGGCTTGAGAGTGAGGCTTGTTGGTGAGGATGGCCGTTATTCAATAGGTGATGTGTCGTTGCTCACAGGGGAAAGGTTCTCCCTTGTCAATAGATTATTTTGAAAAATTGTTTACAAAATGCTAGATGAAGTGCAATAATGACAAGCCTTCCGTATACCATAGTTGTATTCCTGTTTGGGCAAGCAGGAGGCAGATGGCACTCATTTCCGCTTCACATTTAGTAATGGAAAAGACAAAGCATGTCCGGAAGAAAAAGGGAACTGGCAAATGTCAAGGCTGGTGATTAATTGACGCCACGAGCCACCAACTCCACGCCTCCCACAGCAGAGAGTAATGATCATCATGGTGGTGATGTGATGTAATGTCATGATGATGATGATGATGAAATGACATGATGGTGAAAAATGGTATCAATAATGATATGATAATGATGATAATGATGATAATTGTAATTACAATGATAATAGTGATAATGATAATGATTATAATAACAATGATAGTAATGATAATAATAATAGTAATAATGATAATAATAATAATAATAATAATAATAATGATAATAGTAATAATGATAATAATAATAATAATAATAATAATAATAATAATAATAATGAGTGTAATAATAATAATTGTAATAATAATGATAATGATAATAAAAACGATAATAATAATAGTATCTGTATTGATGATAACATAAATGATAATAATAATACGATACTACTACTACTACTACTTCTACTACTACTACTACTACTACTACTACTACTACTACTACTACTACTACTACTACTACTACTAATAATAATAATAATAATAATAATAATAATAATAATAATAATGATAATAACAATAATGATAATATTAATAATAACGCACCTCACTAAGTGATGCCCGCGTCACCAGTTGCTCTATTTCTCCGTGTCGTGTAAGGGCAGGCAGCAGCAATAGTAATAATAATAACAGTATTACGATATGTCAGTTAAGATGTATATATTAGTTTTAAGAAATAAATACAATTCAGTGGTTCAGTTCATGTACCGATAAGGATAACAATTCTACTGGTAATAGATCATACTTCCTCGCTCTAATATGCCGCGTGATTCCCGTAGAGTTGGAGTGACATCGTTGAAGTAAAAGTATTTGTTGTTATTTATCGGCTTTACCATGGAGAGAGAGAGAGAGAGAGAGAGAAAAACTTAATACATATTCCGTTAAAGTTTGTGTCAGGAAATCCCAACCTGCCTAAGACTATCATGACACTTACGGTACGTCTCCCTGCTCTTACCTCGGTGCACCCTGCCTTCCCTGCACTGGTAATCGCAAATTATAAAGGAAGATCAAAGATAAGCACAAAGCACAAGTTGCATGTGTTGAGCGAGGCACATTGCGGATGATAAGTAACCGCATTATATTTCCTGCTACACCAAAGCAAAAAAATGGTAAGCTGTAGGACCAACATGCTACTTGGGTCCGAAACGTGACTTCTTATCTTGGCAGGGAATTAAGAGGATTATTATTGATTTGGTCATTAAACAGAGGGAAGGGGGAAGGTCTTGGTGTGACGCAGACCTTCGTTCGCTTCACGCAGCTGTAGGGATAAGCCCCCATGCACCTTCTGACTGGAAAGAGCTGGCCGTGCTGCTCTCATGAGATTGTCAGTTTGGATTGAAATTTGCAGGTAAACATTATCTTATACCATGAATGTTACAGGTCTGCAGTGGCGTATATCATGATATGTAGAGGGAAAAAAATGTCCTATGTAATGAATTTTATAGGTGAACAATATAACAGTGATGATGATGATGATGATGCACACTGTTTCCTTATGCTACAGATGAGGGAACTGCCTTTCATGGTTGTGTTCATTTGTCTCTGAATGTGCAACAGAAAAGGTTAAATGTGAGTCAGGTTCCTCTGTCACAAACACTTGTCATTTACCATCATATGCGGGTAGGTACCTGACAGACAATATATATATATATATATATATATATATATATATATATATATATATATATATATATATATATATATATATATATATATATATATATATATATATATATATATATATATATATATATATATATATATATATATATATATATATATATATATATATATATATATTAAAACTAACATTAATAATAATATCAGTAAGAATGGTAATCATTATCATCGTTAGTATTACTATTATTATTAGCATTAATATTATTGTTATTATTATTATTATTATTATTATTATTATTATTATTATTATTATTATTATTATTACTATCATCATTATTGTTGATAAATTATTCTTATTCTTATCATTGCTATTATTATTATTATTATTATTATTATTATTACTATATTATTATTATTATTATTATTATTATTATTATTATCATTATCAAATTCATTATTATAAGTATCATTATTATTACTATCATTATTGTTATTATTATTATTAATATTACTATCATTATTATTATTATTATTATTATTATTATTATCATTATTATCAACACTATTATTATTATCATTATCATTATTATTATTATCATCATCATTATTATTATAATTATTATTATTACTCTTACCATAGATATCATTATTATCATAATAAATGTGAAACAAAGATCACACATTTTCTTATCAGATTCACACACACCACCACACACCATGAACGATTAAGTAGTGTCAATATCAGTGTTCCTATGTGAGTTACTAAAAGAAAGCATTACACTTGTTCAATCCAAGTCAAGTTAAAACAAAAGTATCAGCAATTTTCCTTGCTCGCTTGTTACTGTCGGCCCTTGTACGACAGGAAGGAAGAGAGCAATTGGTGATGCGAGCATCACTTAGTGAGATGTGTTCTACAAAGAGCAGGTGCATGAATAATGGACAAATGTCACACTCAGACATGTGCATGTACTACTACAGATCACTCTCCTCTTTGTTGTGTGTGTGTGTGTGTGTGTGTGTGTGTGTGTGTGAGACAGAGAGAGAGAGAGAGAGAGAGAGAGAGAGAGAGAGAGAGAGAGAGAGAGAGAGAGAGAGAGAGAGAGAGATATATATATATATATATATATATATATATATATATATATATATATATATATATATATATATATATATATATATATATATATATATATATATATATATATATATATATATATATATATATATATATATATATATATATATATATATATATATATATATATATTTTTTTTTTTTTTTTTTTTTTTTTAACTCTTTTTTTTTACCGATAAGAACTATTCGCGATGAATTTCCAGCAAAATATCTTTCCTACTTATCAAGCGTAAGGGCGGAAAATGGCAGAAGCAAAACCCACATTTGTGAGTGTGTTCTTTTGTTCTGCCCCTAAATTTGTTGAGAAATTGCTGCGAAGCGTCTCTTTTTTTTGGCGACTGGAAGCTGATCACTTCTGTCGTCACTGTACCCAAAATTGCTAACTTTTACCAGATGAGAATTAGTTCACTTAAGAGTTCACCTTAACTTCTTCGGGGGAGATAATAAGGTCGACTCTTTAGGGATCTATGAAAATTTGATAATGAAGGTCTAAAATTGACTTTTGTCTTTGTTTTGAGTGTTTTAAAACATGCATTGTTGATGATGATTCGTACTTATCATGAGGTAGGTCCGTGTCTTTGTTAGATTATCACATTCCAACTTTCTTGGTGGCATGTTTTGCTGTATTCTACCGCTATTTCCATGCCAACTCTTTCTTAATAGCTGCATGCCTATATCCTCATGCTGGCTCTCTGCAAATAGCGGTGTACTCACTCTCGCCTCTGTCATATCCACTCCATAATCCAAGAGGAGAGACAGTTAACATGCCTTTTTTCTTTGAATCTGTTTTTACCCCTTGTCTGACACTCTTGTGCACACACACAGAATAATGGCGTTTGAGTGTGGATAAAATTTTGGTGCTAGTGTCGCATGCGATAAACAAAGAAATCGTGTGTGTGTGTGTGTGTGTGTGTGTGTGTGTGTGTGTGTGTGTGTGTGTGTGTGTGTGTGTGTGTGTGTGTGTGTGTGTGTGTGTGTGTGTGTGTGTGTGTGTGTGTGTGTGTGTGTGTGTGTGTGTTGTGTGTGTATGTGTGTGTGTGTTTGTGTTGTGTGTGTTGAAGGGAGAAGGAGATGTTGAAAAGGTGATGTGTGACTTTTTCAACTACCGGTTGGTAATATTGGGTTCGTCGTTGGCATGTCGTCCCGACCACGTTACCCTTTGCCGAGCTTCAGTATTCATGACACGAAACAATATCAGATGCACTCTAGCATTAACTAGAGATGTACCGATACCCAAATTTTGGCCGATTCCGATACCGATACCGATACCACCGATACTTATACTACTACCGATACCGGTACCACCAATACCGATACTACTACTTATAGTGATTACTGCACTGGACACCAGGATGAGTTGTTGGACGGCGAGCGTTATCAGATGGGAGGCTTTGTTTTGGGGGATGCTGTAAGTCCTTCTGAGAACGTTTGTGAAATAGGGGCAATTCTAGAAGCTTTTTGAAGCCATTTGCAAAGGTAAATTACTCAGTAATTGGAATGAATATCTTCTCAGTCTTCTGATTCTTGTCAGTTATTTTAAATTCTTACTTCTTACTCCTTTAGCGACCATTTGGTCTTGTGCATTTTCATTATTAATTTTATTGACGATATTTTAGCGATCAAAAATATTTTTAAAATTATTAAGATTGTAAAACAGACACAAAATATTAGCAAAAGAAACTCATTTTGTTGTGTATGTTTCTCTTTAATTAAATCTGACATCCTTTGATATTAATTCATTAGACATTAGTAGACCAATTCAGAAAAATGAGCTTTCACCTAATCTTTTCAATTAAATAGAAAAAGTTTAGTTTATTCTAAATTTCTAGTGTATTGCTATGATCTTAAATAATTAATATGCAACAAATTATACACAATGCACATGATTACAAAACAGAATCGTTACTTTCTTAGTTATGGAATTTTTACATCCTTAGGTTAACACAAGTAACTCAAAAATTAAACTTGCATTAAAATTAATATACATATATAATTCGAGCTTCCACCTATTCCAGTATGATATCTTGGAAAAGGCTACCACTACCACTGTTAATTATAAATCAAATAATAATATGCTGTTATTTACAATAATGCAAAATGCCTATATATATATATATATATATATATATATATATATATATATATATATATATATATATATATATATATATATATAGTTAGGCATTTTGCATTATTGTAGGAGGAGCAGCGTCTGACTGAGAGACAGTGAAAAAGCGTGGTGACTCATGACCGACCGTGTGACAGGATGCCGGAGTTCAGCCTATACGCGTTTCATACAATGTCCAATTTAAAGGTTGTGGCTTATTATCACAGAAAACAGTATTCTATGACATACGGTAATCACCACGGAAACTTAATACGCCGTATTATATTAATTTGGTATCATCAATATCTTATATCGAATATATCACTAAGCAGTAAATTCCTTTTAGGTATCGGAAGTATCGGCATAAAATAAGGCGATACCGATACCGATACCAATACCCAAAAAATGGACCGATACCGCCGATACCGATACCGATACCGATGCATCGGTACATCTCTAGTATTAACTATTTTCATTCCCTTGCTGGAACGCTCTCTGAAGGCCATAACGCTCGCTCTCATTAAAGAACACTTCGTTGCGCTTCCTGCATCATGTCTGTATTGTCGTTACTGACAAGTAATATTTATTAGTAAATATCGCGCAGTCTGTTTCTAAACAAACTTGATCATGCGACACCTGTGTCATGTTCTAAGTTCATTTCATGATTTTTCCTGCAATGTTGTGTGATGTAGAAACCTTGATATATAGTACTTACTGTTTCCTACACTGTTTTACATTGCTCTTCAACAAAGTACACATTTCTTTTATATCACGGTAAAAAAAAAATATATACGCTATCGTCTAAATTTGCGGAGGAAACACACATCGTAAAAATGCTATACTGTGGTTTGAACAAGACCAATAACAACGACAATATAAACGAAGACAGAACAACGAACGGTAATACACGCATGCTCTACGGGTGATTGAATAGGACATCTTGTTATTCTTTCCTCTGTAATCCATTTTGACGACTTATGACTTGTTGAATAGTGAAACCTTAACAAGACGTCATACAGTCATCAAGTCACCACCGACATCTAACACGTCATCCATTCCTTCAAAGGAACTATGCATTCATTCACTGAGAGAGAGAGAGAGAGAGAGAGAGAGAGAGAGAGAGAGAGAGAGAGTGTGTGTGTGTGTGTGTGTGTGTGTGTGTGTGTGTGTGTGTGTGTGTGTGTGTGTGTGTGTGTTTTGGTATTTCTTCCTTTATGCATTCTTAAAAAAAAAAAAAAAGAACACGATGAATCAGAGTAAAAGTGAAAAACAAGAACATGAAGAAACAAATTATGTAAACGGAAGGTACAGAGAAGCAAGGAGTGAAGGAAAGAATATATAGAAAAAAATAATAGAGTAGAGAAAAATGGAGAAAGAAAAGACGAAACAATTAATCAGCAAGAAATATTTATCATCTTTTAAGCATATCACACAGAGAAGTAAGGAGTGAAGAAAAGAATGCACAAAAAAAATAATAGTGAGAGAAATGGAGAAGAAAAGAAGAAACAATTAATCAGCAAGAAATATTTATCAACTTTTAAGTATATCACACAGATTGAAACATACGTGCTTCTATTTACAACAGGTCATACCAATAGCCCATCGATGGCACTGAACAAACACTGCAGTCAGTAGCGAGCGAGGCTGGTCAGTGGCGAGGCTGGCCGGCCGTTGCTTATTATTAAGAGAACACTGGCGACCCTTTCTTGGTAATACCCAGCAGCCAGGTCCTCGTTGGTGCGGAACTTACGGTCAGCAAAGGTTTTCTGAATAAAGAGTGGGCAAAAAATTCAATGGTGTTCGTGAGCCACTCTCAGCTCAGCTTCCCTTTGGTAAACACGCGAATTATTAAACATATCCCCCCAGAAAGTGGAAATACCATTACGAGTCAGAAACTTTTATTCGTACAACTCCAGCAAAGTCGAGGAGAGAAAAACGGAAATAGTTTCGGAATTATTTTTTTGAAGTATGAAAATTGTTGAGAGATTATGCGATTTCATAGCCTGGAGGAGCTGTGTGACCTGAACACGCTAGAAAGAGAGAGAGAGAGAGAGAGAGAGAGAGAGAGAGAGAGAGATGTCAGACAGCTACAAAAAGACAAAGTTGATTTTTTTTTTCTCCGCAATCTCGTCCTTTTTTTTCCCACATCCTCCCTCGTGTTCCATCTCAGAATTCGTCGATATCAATAGCAGAATAATTTATGCCCGTCTTTCTGTTGTCTCCCTTCGATTACCTCAATTATTGTCGAGTGTACCCTTACCTGTATGTTGTCTCAGTCTGTGGTGCCTCATCCATCGCTTTGCTTCTCCGCGCCTTTCCACTTCCCTCCCTCGCCCATCCAGCCAGCCGCACGGGACTTACTTGTTATGAGATGATAATATCATTGGCTGAAGGAAATGGCGACTAACTGAGCGCTCTCTCTGTCTCTCTCTCTCTCTCTCTCTCTCTCTCTCTCTCTCTCTCTGTCTCTGTCTCTCTCTCTCTCTCTCTCTCTCTCTCTCTCTCTCTCTCTCTCTCTCTCTCTCTCTCTCTCTCTCTCTCTCTCTCTCTCTCTCTCTCTCTCTCTCTCTCTCTCTCTCTCTCTCTCTCTCTCTCTCTCTCTCTCTCTCTCTCTCTCTCTCTCTCTCTCTCTCTCTCTCTCTCTCTCTCTCTGTCTCTGTGTCTCTGTGTCTCTGTCTCTGTCTCTCAACTCAAGGATTCTATGTTTCTTAGTCGTACCGGTATCGTGAGAGTTTTCGATTCTGATTTAACTACCAACACTTCCAACACAATTATTTATCCTTCCGTCCTCCATAAGACAACGCCAGCAGGTTCTAGTGTTGAAGGAAGGCTAACAACTCCATGTATGTTTATTCATGTGATCAGAAAAAATTATTCACTGCTTTTTCACATCAATCTATTCGTGTCTCAGTCCGCCTTTTGATGTGATCGTGACATTTCCAGCTACTCTTTACTTCGTTGAGGAGTCATGTCAGGGAGATCTTGGTGACGTGCTTAACTTATGTCCGTGCTTCAAGGGCGGTACGTTTCCTGGGTCGCTGAACGGTATAGTGAAGCTCATCGTGACATCTCCAGGGTTTTGTTGCTGCTGAAGATGGCATTTCGGGACCTTTAGTTTCACGAGTGTCCCTGTGTGAAAACTTAATTAATTGTTCAAAGGTTACCAGATAAGACGAGAGCATATAGTATATCTGTCCATCTGTTACGTTGGTTTTGCTCAATTTTTTTTTTTTATTTTTATTTTGTCTTTATGTTTAACCTCGAATTTTTTCTCAGCTTCGTTGTTTACACCAGTGCTTTCTATCGTCTCTATTTACGTTTGCTCATCAGTAAAACAGTAATTATGTGTTATATTTAGTAAGTAAAGAAAAATCCCACTTGCCTCATGTCTTCATAGTTTGTCTCCATGTCTTGTGCTTTCATAACTATTCAACATCAATATTATCGTAGGTATCATGCTTTCATTGATGTAAAGTGTGCATAGTAAAAAAAAATGAAAAGTGAGGATGTTGTCAGTATTTTGTTCGTTAAATGTCATTAGGAACGAACGAGAGGTATGTTCGTTGCTAATTGATTGAATGATGCTCAAATATTCTGAGGAGCTGTTGATTAGTGGCTATGTGGGAATTTCAGAGAACACAAGAAACAAAGACAGAGATGGGTGATCCACTGTGGCGATCTTTTACGGAAGCAACCGCACAAAAATTAATAAAAGGAATAAACTTTTATAATTTTTCCCTACACGCATCCCCCTAATGCCAACAGCTTTTCTAGGCCTGAGAAACTCTCCTGATGTCACCTAATCTAAAATGGAATCAAAATTTTGGTTGAGATAAGTTTTTCCTGCCATAATTGGCCCTTCAAGCTTCGTTCATCTTTCCGGCTGGGCTTAGGAGAGGGAAATAAAACTTTTCTTCAGCGTCTGGTTAGAGAGTTAAAAGAGCGGTTTTGCAGCAGGTCTCCACAGCTCATGATGATGATGATGATGGTGACGATAATGATGATAATATTGATAATAGATAATGCCTCCAACACTACTACTACTACTACTACTACTACTACTACTACTACTACTACTACTACTACTACTACTACTACTACTTATACAACCACCACTACTACTTATACAACCACCACCACCACCACCACCACCAGCACTATTACCACTACCACTACAGCTACTACTTCTGTGCCTGGAAAGCATACTTATTATATATATATATATATATATATATATATATATATATATATATATATATATATATATATATATTTACTGGTAGTGTTCTCTGTTCTTACACACGTTACCTATTTACAGTAGAACCCGGCGTCAGGATGCATAGGTCCTTGACATTATTATTTCACTGTTGCATTAAAAGGTTTTTCATATTACGTTACTGGTGTCGCTGCAGGTGTGACGAAGCGCTGCAAAATCTCCCGACACAAAGGCTGCCAGATGTGTAGCTTGGTGGAGGCAGAGAAACGGATCGGGGCACAGAGGTATGTGTCAGTGTCTTAATTCCTCCTGATACAATGCTTTCATTTCCATTATTCCAGCACCAATGTAATGAGGAGCTCAGCATTTTGTGATCACTATGCGATTCCTGTAATGAGTAGAATAACATTGTAATAAAACACGAAATCATTAGAGGAGACGAGGCCTGCAGCTTACCGGCCTTGTTCTTTCTTTCTTTCTTTTTTTGACATTTTTTAGTAGAGATTTTTTTTGTAGCGTTGAAAGAACATATATATTCTCTCTCTCTCTCTCTCTCTCTCTCTCTCTCTCTCTCTCTCTCTCTCTCTCTCTCTCTCTCTCTCTCTCTCTCTCTCTCTCTCTCTCTCTCTCTCTCTCTCTCTCTCTCTCTCTCTCTCTCTCTCTCTCTCTCTCTCACACACACACACACACACACACACACACACACACACACACACACACACACACACACACACACACACACACACACACACACACACACACACACACACACACACTTCAAAAGAAGATGGTGAAACAGAAACTTGCTTTTCAGGAATATAAAAAAAAGGAGAGTATTTGTTGATAGATAAAACGACTAAAGAAAAAAGTGAGACGGAGAGGGGACTTCCAATTTTTCTTTCTCTCTTTCTCTCTTTTTCCCTGCATGTGGACATGTCTGGGCGGCAGCTGTGTCAGTCTGGCTGTGAATATGTGAATGTTTGATACGCCACCCGTCACTCATTCGCTCAAATTTGCAATCATTACCTACAGCTTTCGTATTACAGGATAGACAAGGGGTGGGAAAGTTGGACCAGAATTACTAATACATTCTACCACATCTTTATTCACAGGCACTTCAAGAATCGCATAGTTCTGTATTCACCGGACAATTGATAACCCTAACACTCATTACTCATCCTTGTTGCTGTCCAATACTGGACTCTTTTCCAGTGATTATGTGTTACCGCTGCGGCCACCAATATAATAGCACCGCTTTCCCTTTCATATTCATAAATTGCCTTCAAACTTTCCATTCAGTTCCATGTTTTCGCTCAATCCCCCTCTCGTCCTCGCCTCACGAACATGCAGCAGCCTCACCCAGACTAAAACAATACTAAAAACAAAAGCAAAAGGAAGAAAAAAAAAAAGGATAAAAGAAGAAGAAAAAAAAAAGCTGCCCTTCCCAACCCTCTCCCCTGCCTCGTGTACCCATGCAAAAAAAAGACAAGAAGCAACATCGGCAAATTGTGTTTTGTGTGACCCCTCCCTCCCTCCCTTAGGGTTGGCTTGGCTGTTGTTTTGCTGCTTTGTGTCGCTTCCCGAGGCTCTAGCGACTCCCCGATGCAGAACTCCTGTCGTCCAACTTTTGGATACTTGGCGCTGAGCCCAGAACATGTCCCACAATCTGTAAAATTCATCGTAAAGAACGAGAATTTTCACCTTCTTGATCCCTGGACGTGACGCAAAGGGTGACACGATTCTTTTTATTTATCATATACACGTATGGATTGTATGCGCTGGCTTATGTAAAGGTTATTTTTATATGTCATGATTCGAGAACTGGGGAATTCATCGTTATGTGAGATACGAAATTCTACTCTTATCACGGGAAACAATTACTAAAGATTTCATATGTTTTGCGAGTGTATGGAATACCAATTATTATTAATGAAAAAAACAAAAATAAGAAAGCACCACTACGTATTTTCACACACACTATAAAACATTTCTCTCAAAATACTGACACAATTCTACCAGTTTTGTCCGTCCAGTGCGTATACATATAAGCCGTTGCTGGTACGTTATAGAAAAAGTACTACAGTCCACTGCCACCTTGACGTAAAAACCCAGCACAACAATTATTACAAAGAGAGAAAAATCGTATGAAACACCGCAACACAACCTCCATACATTGTAGATAGACTTTCCCTTCCACACACCGACGCGGAATGGAGTTAGTTGTCTTGTCATGCCGCCGCAGGGTGACATGTAGGCACCTGTGTGTTTAGATCATTTTTTTCTAGGATCAAGTTGTTCAGTGATATTTTACCTGATCTGATTGGCAGTTAAAGGGAAGGACCCCGAAGAGCTTAGCAATTATGTAAGATGTGGTTAGTAGTCAGTGGCCGGTTTTAATGCATTGAGGTTTTTGCTGACATGAATGTTATGGCGTTAAAACATAAGGGTCTTTAGAGTTTTTAAGGGGGTTTAAGGGGATTTTAAGTGTTTTTAGTTTTGGGGAGATATTTTTAGTTTAGGGTGTTTTTAGGGTTTATTAAGGGGATTTTAGGGGGTTTTTAAGTTTTTTTATGTTTTTTTTTATGGCGTTAAAATATCAAGCATTAAGTGAGTGAGTGAGTGAGTGAGTGAGTCGGGTTGGAGAATATTACACTAGCCAGTATCAGCTGATGTACCTGAAGAAAATATGAGGAAAGTAGTAAATGTTCTATTCTATTCAGGTCTGGTTGTTGCAACATTATAATAAGATTTAAAACGATACTTCAGAATTTTTGTATTGTAACGCTAAGAAGATTGTCACGAGAAGCGTAAGTGAGGTGTATGAGGTTCATGTGAGAGAGAGAGAGAGAGAGAGAGAGAGAGAGAGAGAGAGAGAGAGAGAGAGAGAGAGAGAGAGAGAGAGAGAGAGCACCCATTCACTTCTCTTTTCACAACACACAAAAACCTTACAGCCAGGCAACTTAATACGTAAAAATCTAAAAAGATAGAGTAGATAGAGAAAATAAGATTACGTGGGGTATGTATTGCTGGAACCGTGCATTGATCCTACCTACACTCCTGTTACCAATGAGAGAAGGAACGTTGAAACTTTAAAGATTGAGGGGAAAAATAATATAACCTGCAGTAATGTAACTTACCATATGTTGCTTTATAAATATTCCAGTCTTTTCGTAATCTATCAAAAAGAAATACACTTGTCATCTGTTGGGGAGCTTGCTAATACTGGAAGTCTTTTGGTTGTATAGCTTACAAAAATATAATAAGAGGAATTGGGCCTACTGCTTGACCTTTTCCAAGTTTTTGTACGCTTCCAAACGAAAAACAGTGGCCTACGTTGATTGGAGAACCTAATCATGGGAGAAATGTCTTGTTAGTTGGCTAGTAAAAAAAAAAACTATGGATGACTGGAATTACACTATAGTACCAAGCGTTGACCATAGCTAGGAGAAGAAGTACCGGGTGAGTGTTTCCTAGCGTGTGGTGTCTTATGGTTAGGGGTCCTGTGGCTCTGTTAACCCCTTTAATACCATGACGCGTTTTGAAATTTTTATTCTGCTGCTATTTGGTGATTTTATACAGATTCAGAAACTTATGTGGGGATTGAAATAGTGAAGACTCTTTGCTTTAGTCTTCTGACCTTCATAAATCCTTCCTAATGTCAATGAAATATTCTAATCATATCCAATCTCGTAATAAAAATGCGTCCCAGTACTTAAGGGATTAACGCCTATACTGCCAGGGCCGCCGAGGTGGCTTGTCTATTAGACTGCCATGCAGAGCCACTCGGGCGGCTCTAACATAACATTTCGTCTTCGTACGCAGTCAGTCATTAAGTCGTATTAACAGTTATAGTAGTTGTAGTAATAGTAGTAGTAGTAGTAGTAGTAGTAGTAGTAATAGTAGTAGCAGTAGTAGTAGTAGTAGTAGTAGTAGTAGTAGTAGTAGTAGTAGTAGTAGTAGTAGTAGTAGTAGTAGTAGTAGTAGTAGTAGTAGTAGTAGTAGTAGTAGTAGTAGTAGTAGTAGTAGTAGTAGTAGTAGTAGTAGTAGTAGTAGTAGTAGTAGCAGCAGCAGCAGCAGCAGCAGCAGCAGCAGCAAAAAAAAAAAAAAATTGAAAGACATAAGAAATTCAGAACATAAAGTAGATCAACCTGTGGCAGTTCTTGTATACATGTTTACTTACGTCCATTCATCCTCCCTATCCAGAAATCTACTTGATCTTCTAAAGTCCGCCATGAAGTAGGCAGCCGCCAATGCATTACTGGCTCTATCCAGGCATCTAGGAACATGTGCATCATGATATTCACGGGCAACAGACGTGCAAGGTCCACACTCCTTATATTATACTGAGCGATGCAAAGCTGCCTTGTCTTGTTTCACTGATCACCTTAGTTTTCCACAATTTTCAAACACCCTCATTTTTTCACTTGCAATCGATGATTTTCTATTCGGATCAAAATCTAAATGAAGATTGAAAAAAGTTTCGGCCAAAATTTTGTGAGGGCCGTGACGGCCTTGGGCGCCGCACTGGGGGAGAAGGTGGCTGTTGGGTCCGGCCTGGGGCCCAAGGCAGCGAACTGGCAGCAGGTCCTTCTTTTCCTTTGCGGCCTCAAGCTTCAGTAATAATCATCCACTTGCAGTGCCTCATACTAGGCAAGGGGTTGCCATAAGCAAGGGATCAATGTCTACCATTCACCAGATGTTGACCAGAGGGGGGAGTCCTTATAGGGAAATAAGAGCTCCTTCCATAGAGTCTGGTGGAGGGTGTCTCTTGATTGTGGTAGCACTGGGCTGAATAAATCGCCATGAACGAGGGCACGCTGTGCACCATGCACTAGACACTGGCAGTACGAGGGGAGTCCTTTAGAGGTGAGAGGGCTCACTTCATGCCAGTGGCTGGGGCGTAGTGTGTGGCACGCTGTGCACCATGCACCAGACACTGGCAGGACGAGGGGGGTCCTTCAGGGGTGAGAGGACTCACTTCATGCCAGTGGCTGGGGTGTGGTGTGTGGCACGCTGTGCGCCATACACCAGACACTGGCAGTACGAGGGGGGTCCTTCAGGGGTGAAAGGGCTTCCTTCATGCCAGTGGCTGGGGTGTGGTGTGTGGCACGCTGGGCGCCATACACCAGACACTGGCAGTACGAGGGGGTCCTTCAGGGGTGAAAGGGCTCCTTCATGTCAGTGGCTGGGGTGTGGTGTGTGCACGCTGGGCGCCATACACCAGACACTGGCAGTACGAGGGGGGTCCTTCAGGGGTGAGAGGGCTCCCTTCATGTCAGTGGCTGGGGGTGTGGTGTGAGGCACGCTGTACGTTATGCACCAGACATTGGCAGGACGAGGAGGGACCTCTACTGATGAGAGGACTCACTTCATGACAGTGGCTGGAGCGTGGTGTGTGGTGGGTCATTGCTCATGGCGATCCGTGTGAGGCGCGGCAAGGTTGCCTCGTCACTGCTCTCACACTCTCGGGACTGGGATGGACCCTTGGGGAGGAAGGGTTCGGCCCAGTACCAACTCTAGAAAGTAGACTTCAAATAGTTTCGTCATGTTTATCGACCGCTTCGTTATCGAGGAATCGCTTCGTGGAAAAACGCATCGTGGAAAATCTATCGCGGAAAATATTATCGTGGAAAATCGAATCGTGGAAAATATTATCGAGGAAAATATTATCGTGGAAAATCGTATCGTGGAAAATATTATCGTGGAAAATCGTATCGCGGAAAATATTATCTTGGAAACTCGAATCGTGGAAAATATTATTGAGGAGAATCGCATCGCGGAAAATATTATCGTGGAAAATCGAATCGTGGAAAATATTATCGTGGAAAATCGAATCGTGGAAAATATTATCGTGGAAAATCGAATCGTGGAAAATATTATCGTGGAAAATCGAATCGTGGAAAATATTTGTCGAGGAAAATCGTGAGGTTGTTTATTTATTTATTTATTTATTTATCTATTTATCATATACTTTATAGTATATATGTACTGTACCATGGTGTTATTTGTACGTCTTGATATTATTTTTTCCACTTATAATTCAGGACAGACTACATAAAAGAGAGAGAGAGAGAGAGAGAGAGAGAGAGAGAGAGAGAGAGAGAGAGTGTTAAGTTGAGTTGCTTATGGTTTACGACTGGCTATTTGAACTAATTCATTAAATTGTGGCATTTAAACCTCTTCCACTATCTTTAATTTCTTAAATATACTTCTCTTCAGCACTATGTAGTGTTTTAACATAACAATTCCACCTAGCAATCCTGAATTAGAGACATTCACGATCATTCTTCCCACTTCCCGTACAAAACATCGTACATAATTATGAACTGCAAACACACATTAGTATAGGGCACGTGCACCAGCAAATTACGCAGATAAAAAAAAAAAATAAATAAACATTCTGCGTGATAGATTCTTAACAATACCAAGTTGTGTGAATAAACCGAGTGACGCTTGAAAGAATATATGCATGCCATATAGCAACATGACTTATAGCAGTATAGTCTATGTCCTACCCGGCTTATATCTTTCCAGCTTTATTCACTTATCCCAAAGACCCAAACATGTGCAAAGACGGCATGACACTTCAGATGTTTGTCCACTTCGCCAATCTCAGTGCTGCCTCGGTTGTCAGGGCACTGCCATCACGGCTGTACATTGCCTGCAACCTGATAGTGTCTGACCGAGGCGTACGACCTTTAACTCGCAGCAAGCATGCGAGGGGAAGGCAGCAAGAACGCTGAAACAATCCCGCTCCGGAACAGGACTCGTAACAGTATCCATCGGGCCGAACTCTTCTGTAATGTCTAAATCCCTCCTCCCTCGCTCCAATACTTTTGAACTTACGACCCTGTTACCTTTGTTCCGCCAGCTTGTATTCAACAGTGATGGCTTCAACCGGATAAGTTGCCAGGCTGCCTTATCGCTTGTCGTATATTTCACCCCTTATTTTCGTACCCGTTCGTGACCTTCCTGTGTTCTGTGTTTGAAGGCTGCCATCGAGGGGGCGAGATGGACCTGTCATGGTGCCACGGCTGCGGGAAACGAGGATGACCATCGCTACTCCAACGAAGCGTTGCAACGTAGATTAGAAAATGTGATTAATTCAGCCTCGGTTTTGAGACATGTATGTGAAATTAAATAAAGGTATTATATATATATATATATATATATATATATATATATATATATATATATATATATATATATATATATATAATTAACTGTATAAAATAGGATTTCATCTGAATGGTTACGATTTTATACAATCGCTTGTTCATCTATGTATTATGCATTTGTTGTAAATTATTACCAATATTTCATTTCATGGAGACTACAGAAAATATGTTGAATTTTTTAAAATATTTATTAAGTCTTGAAAAATATATTTGTCATTAATCTTGCTACTTTACTTTACGAAGGACGTCCGAGATGCATAATTTTTTTTTGTACTGAGTTTACTTAGTTTCTGCTGTTTTGTCATTGAAAAAGAATTGATTAACAGTCAGGTAATGCAGGAACTATAGATAGATGGTGCTGCAGAGAATAGCTCCTTTTAAGAAACCAGACCACGTGTTGCATAATCCTTTCCCAGTTACAACAAGACGCAAGACAATGAGTAACTATTCGCAGCAGAAATTAAGCAAGGAAGCAGAAGTTTATCATGGATATATATAAATTGAAAACACAGTAATCTTTGAATTAAGCAGCGCAGTGTCAAGGTCAACAAGCGATCCCTCGGAAACATGGCATCGTTCCAAGCAACAACAGACAAGTAATTGGTAGTTGTCTTGTTCGAAACGGCAAATCCACACGCTATAGTCTGTCTGTCGTTGTTTTGTGCAATAACGTAACCTGTTATTGTGTTACGACTCACCCAAGAGAGAGAGAGAGAGAGAGGACTGAGGGAGGTTATGTGTTTAGGTCTGTGTGTGTTAGCTTAGTTATTAAAAATAATGTATGACAAAAACTGTAAATAAAATACTCAAGTGTATTAAACAAAAGCTAACTTTGTTCAGGAATATTTTATTGCAATTTGTACACGTCATGAATAGTTAAACAATAAACTCTTGATAGACAAAGTAGCAAAGTGTTCCATCAAACAATTCTGGAAAAAGGAAATCGAACTAGTGAAAAATATCTCTGGTAAAGACATGTTGCGGCTGCCTGAAGGGACTAGAAGGATTGGTGACGAGATGCGAGGGCGCAGGGCTATGTGGTCCACGTGGAACAATTTTTTCAAGTGTGATGGAAAATAGAATGTAAATCAAATATAAGACAAAATATAACAATACTTTGTATATACGCGTCATTGTCAGGAAGTTAGAATGTTAAATGATAAATGAAAAAACAATACTTTTGTATCTCTTCTTACTTACACATTGGTTTTATGAGACAAGTTGGAATAAAAAGAAGAAAACATTGAAATTTCTCATACCCAAGCATTGAAAACACTAATTAACTCCTGTTAGTAAGGAAAAGTTACTTTGGATAGATGATTTTCTCACCATTCCCTGGCTAAGTAGTGCGATCCGAAAGGAAATTAAAGGAATGCGTTTTCCGGGACAAAAAATAGATAAATAAATAGATCAATAAAATTAATATCCTCCGTGTCTGTATGACCGGAGAGCGACATTTGACATTGGCCAGAGTCTTGGAGGAGTAGCTTTGATCTCTTACTTAACAATCAATTCCCTCTATGATGAGGTAAGATCAGACTGAGGCACCCTCAGAAGGGAAACGATGGTTGAGGAAGGCATAAATAAAATAAAACCTTACTTATTTTGCTAATAAGTGCAACCAGCTCAGTCGCCGAAGATGAGTGAAGTGGTCAAATGAAAGGGATAAGGAGGAGAAAGAGAATCGGAATAAGAGAGAGAGAAAAAAAAAAGATTATGACGGTGATGCAGGTAATGATGATAAGAAAGAGACGAGCAGCTGAAAATGGAAAGAAGTGAAACGTGGATGGGTGAGTTTAATGATCACAATCACTGCGCCTCGCCAAGCACTGAGTAGCCTACTCCCCTCTGCAGCCGCGACAGATACCATTCTGGAGGTTAAGCAATAGTTCCTGCATGCCAGTGCCTCCTACCACACTGCTCTGGGATTTCTGTATAAGGGGCACGGTAGGACATACGTAACTGAGAGCAGAGAGAATTCGGTTTTTCTGTTGTCCTGAAGAGTAGTCTAAAAAGAAATTAGATAATATTGTGCTACTGACTGCAGACTGTCAATCACTCCCACCTTTATAAGTTAATTTCCCTGTGTCGAAACATTGTCAGATTCAGTTCCTCTTCCATCATTCGTAAATTTATAACAGAAAGGGAAATGTGCACTAAGACGAGCTTTTTCTTTCTTTTTTTTGTGTTATTTTTAGAATCTCAAAGGATGTACAATTTTCTTTAGTACCTACTTATTTGATCGCTATTTTTCTAACCTTGATATGAGTTTGTGAGCAGCAAAGTGAGTTCGATCACAGATCATATTAAGATTAATGTGGGCTCATCAGGAAATGCACAGCGATACTACACAATTCTATGAAATATTGAAAAGGAAAATTGTCACTGGAATTATGAAGGCTACGTGTGTAGACTTCACGTAATGTAAGAAAGTCCGTGATGTTACGGCCCGCCCGTAACATACTCCACTACCATCCCCTCCTCCGCTTGTTACATCGTTCGCCATCTCTCCGCCTCCCCTTCCACGTCACCGTCTCGTGAACCTTCCACGCCACCGTCTCATGATATACTGGGTTCATCAAGTCTCTTTTAATGGGTGAAATGTGATAGGCTGGTTGTCTTATAGGCTTGATGTCATTAGATATTAAAGTTATATCATGTTGGATAGTAATACAAAGTCCTGGAAGGTCACCTGTCTAGCAATAACTTTTTAAGATCAGACTGTTGTGAAGGTGTTAAGGAAAGAAAAACCTCATCAAGGTTGGACATGATTTGGCTGTTTGAGGGGCGTCCTTTAGGTGACGAGAAGAGGAATTCGATGTCGGACTCTTCCTCGGGGGGCACAGGACCAGACTCCTTCCCTACCAGACATACAGGTACAGTGCGAGACAAGTCGTCCTCTGGTTCTCTGGAGTGGTAAGGTTTCATTAGATTAATATGAACTAGTTGGGAATCCTTACGACGGTCAGGAGTGTGGACCACATAATTTAATGGACTTAGTTTTTTTTGAGCCACAACATAAAAAAAAATGTTACGGCCCGCCCGTAACATACTCCACTACCATCCCCTCCTCCGCTTGTTACTTCGTTCACCACCTCTCCGCCTTCCCTTCCACGTCAACGTCTCGTGAACCTTCCACGCCACCGTCTCATGAACCTTCCGCGTCACCGTCTCATGAAGCCCTGCTACTGTCCCGAAGTTGGATTCACGCGGTCCCATTCGACTCAACCGGAACTGTTAAGCCACCTCTTGGCTTTCTGGAGTCAAGTCGAAATCCAGGACTCAACCAGTGAACACAACGCTTCTTGGGACTACCGTGGGATCACCCAGCACTTCCCCACTGCGACACCGCATAAGTATCACTTCCCCTCGTCCCGTGTTTTCCACTATCTCCATATAGGATTAGGATTATTGTTAAGTATTAAGTTGGGTTTTTTATTGTTGTCTTTATTTCTGTGTTATATGTGTGTCATTTTTCTGTGTTTCATGTTATATATGTGTCTGTTTCATTATGGGTTATTAATAAAGTGTTCCCTTTGCATTTCCTCACCAGTTGAACCTGCAGTGTACGCACACCGCACACGCCACCGCGCACACACCGCACACGCCACGCACGCGCGCGCATGCCACGCACGCGCGCGCGCACAGGTATACATATATTTTATGTATCCCAGTCATCGTAAACAGTGGAGGACATTTCACTCTCAGCCACGAGTACAGTAAGTCACATCTTTATAAATGTATCTTTAGTATTTTGTCTTAAGTTTTAATTTCCCTTCGCTACATCAAGCATTCCTCTATTGATTTTTTTTTCATGATCTTCTGTTTGTGCGAAAGTAAGCAGGCAGTGAAAATGTGTTTGTTTTTATCATTGAAGTAGATAATGTTTTCTACGTTGCTTCATGCATACTAGAGGCTTAATTCAGTTTGATTTATGTACCAGAACGTTTCCCACTGCTCCGCTTGTTTTCGTTTTTCTCTCCAGTCTGAAAAGTCCATCGCTTAGGTGATCTGATTAGATGTGTTTAACATTATTGCGAAATAAAAGTAAACAGTTAAGGGAGTTCACTCACCAGAAGCAGGTTATTCCATTCACAGGCTGAAAATTCGTGAACTCTTAGACCATGCTAAATTTGTTACTTTATTTTTATTATTGTTACTATTATTGCTATTTCATTCTTTCATTCTTCCTATTGTCATTATCATTGCTCATATTATCGTAGAGAAAATGTTAAGTGTCGTGGAAGGCAACAATTGCATAGAAAGCTAGATATTTCACCCGTAATGGTCTTATTTATATAACCATCTTCCTACTTAAGATAATGCAAACCATGCGTTCTCCAATATCGGAATGCTTGCCACTCGTACAAATCAGATACGGCATCCAAGTATGACTGAATAATGGAAAATAATCGCACTGACTGATGTGGTTTATTATAATGCGGTAGACAGCCAACAGAATAAAATAAGAATATGAGTGCTTGTGATGTGTGTAAATGGTGTCGTGCACATTGTGGAGTGAAATAAAGCTCTTTATACCATGTCCTTGAGTTTACTTGAGTGTATTTCTGCCAAATCATCCACGAGTGTTTGGCCACGGAAGTTACAATATTAAAAAAAAAGTCAGAATATCGAATCTAAGCACATTCGTCGTAAAAGGAATCAACGGTTTGCAGAGAGCGCTGTTATAAAGACTGGATTGATGTATTGCCGTAGTCGTGATCTATATAAGGTTGGTACAAGTTTTCGGAATCCAGTAATCGCTTGTCTTTCTCAGGCACTCGATAATTTTAAGTTTTGGTTTTATATTAGAAAAAAAAATACTCATAGGATAAATTAGTATTGCACTCTTTATTCCACTAAATATACAGACACGAGAGTATTTAGAAAAAGTACAAGTACTAAAAAGTTAATCTAGAAAAAGTACAAGTACTAAAAAGTTAATCTAGAAAAAGTACAAGTACTAAAAAGTTAATCGAGATATACTCGATACTTTATTTTTTTTTTTTCCGCTATTCTCTTGAGATCACTAAACATGCACCACAACATTATGTTAAACTTTAGATGTCACGGCATTCAAATGGCTAAGGATCTCACTGTTTGCTTTGTCGGATGCCTACATCATAATATAATATATGAAGAAACCGAAATGAAGGAAACGCGGATATATGATAGTTCGCCAGTACGAAGTGTGTTGTCGCACCCAGCCATGAAAGGGATTAGAAGGCTATAAGTGGGTCAAAAGGAAACGAGGGTAATTTTTATGCATGGTTGTACGAGGAATTGTAATGTTTTGCAGTGGAGAGAGCGAAGGAAGGGATTGAGTCATTTGACGGCGCCGTATCAAACATCTTATGTATATTGTTTTTGTTAAAGGTAGAAAAAACCTTTGACTGTTTATAACCAGTAGCTAGAGAATTTGTGTAATTTGTGCAACAGCTCGGATTACGACAGCTTCATAGTCGATGAATCCAAGGCTATTAACCCCTTCAGCACTAGGACGCGTTTTCAAATACCTTCTGGTTACTATTTGGTGATTTGATACAGCTTTAGAAACTTATTTGGGGAAATGAAATAGCGAAGACTGGTCATTAATCTTCTGACTTCCATAGACCCTTCCTAGTGCTAATAAAATTGTCTAATCGTACACAAGTCTCAAGGTAAAAATGCGTCTCAATACGGAAGAGGTTAAGAACAATTACCTCAAGAATTGCACATTGCCAAGCTTGAACTGGACTAGTTGGCGTCAGTATATTTCAGGCTGCTGTGGAGGGAGTTCCGTCTTGTCGAATGGTCGCGGACACTGAAGGCAAAAACGAAACAATAAAAGAAAATCCACTTTTACATAGATGGTACACGTTCGATACGGCTTTGACCACTGTGAAATGTACCGTTGAGTGAGTATGGTAAAAAAAAAAAAAAAACCAGGTAGCGCCTAGAGCCTAGAGGACAGGTGGAGGGTGTGCTTGTGTCTGGTGGTGGCTGTATGTAGGTGGGCGGGTTAGAGGCGCAGTGAGGGATCAGAGCACAGTCGTATATTAATGACATTATTCACGCTAATCCTTATTCATTTAAACCAAACAGTGGTGTGAGCGTTACACAGTGGCATCCCTACAGTTGAGGCCTAAATTTATCATATTTTCCCACCTTCTCGTAATCATGAAACGGCGTTGCCCAGCACATTTTTGCGGAGTTCCTTTTTTTTTTTTTTTTTTTGTTACACAATGCCGGGATGACCTTCAGTAACTGTATTGTTCAGTAACCTTATTGAGAGAGAGCTTACAAGTTCAGTGCCGATGGATACACTCACTCACACACACACACACTCTCTCTCTCTCTCTCTCTCTCTCTCTCTCTCTCTCTCTCTCTCTCTCTCTCTCTCTCTCTCTCTCTCTCTCTCTCTCTCTCTCTCTCTCTCTCTCTCTCTCTCTCTCTCTCTCTCTCTCTCTCTCTCTCTCTCTCTCTCTCTCTCTCTCTCACACACACACACACACACACACACACACACACACACACACACACACACACACACACACACACACACACACACACACATTGACTCAGCCGTCACCACTGCACCACTTTCACTCCGGCGTCCCGTTCAGCATTCTCCTTTTTGTTCGTTCACCGCTCCACGCCATCCGAGGCTCACGTCACGGATCATCAGCAGATCCACCAAGAGCGTTATACATTTTCCTGCCCAACTAAACGCGATATATTTTCTTTCCAAATTAAATGTTTCTGGTTATTTATTGCATCTGCCTTCCCTTTCACCCCCCTGCCTCTCACCAGCACCACCACCACTGCCACCACCACTAGCACCTTCGCAGTACTTACTCTTGCCAGACAGATACCAATAATTCGGGCGATCAATATTACTTACTGGTTAGAGTCACTTAAGAGCGGCGGCAAAAGGGGAACGACAGCGGAGACCTTTAATGGCGGGAGGTAAAATGCGCGGCTTCCCTTGCTTCTATTAGCGTTATGGCGACGCGTGTGACGGGGAAGTTAATTTGCATGAGACTCGCTGTGTATTGTCCCTTCCTCTGTATTATTAACTCGATTATTTTCCCCACACCTTGCATTATACTGTCCTTTCTCTCTCTCTCTCTCTCTCTCTCTCTCTCTCTCTCTCTCTCTCTCTCTCTCTCTCTCTCTCTCTCTCTCTCTCTCTCTCTCTCTCTCTCTCTCTCTCTCTCTCTCTCTCTCTCTCTCTCTCTCTCTCTCTCTCTCTCTCTCTTTCATTTTATCTCATTATTTCACCCTCGCCATAGTTCGCATCCCAAAGAGTGAATAGTTATTTTCTTGCATATCAACGTTTAAGCTATTTTTCTTCTTTGTTTCACACTCTGCTCCTCGCACTGGCCGGTCCGAACGCTTTCCACACATTCCTATTACGTAGATTTCCTTTCCCAGCTCTATTCTCCTTCTCCCCCTCTCTCCGCCCTGGTTTATAACGTTCCTCCTCAATCCATTTAGTTTGCCATCTCTTTCATCAGCCTCCACCGGCATTTCTCTCTCTTGGGTTTTAATCTCATAATTTTCAATTACAATTAATATATGCGATGCGAGGATTGCCTCCGCCGCTGCACGTGAGAGAAGTAAGTAGCAATGAAACTGCCAATTTGCCATTCCTTCCGAACTCAATTTCAAGCAGTCACACAGGACGGTACTGCACCAGCGGCTCTTTGGCAAATCTAATAAAGCTAATCCTTCCTCCCTCCAGCCTCCTACTCCCGCTCCATGTCGCGCTGATAGGCAAACAGAAAGGCACGAACAAATACACCACACGCCTGATGAACGCCGCTACTACTGACGGATCTGTTACTTATTTCTTTGTTTGCTTGTTTTCTTGTTTTTGACCCTCCAGTAATGTAACTGGTCACCAGCAGCGCCGTGCGCATTGTATGTCCTGAGTCTTCCCATGGTGTTTCAAATGGAATTATAGAAGCGGCGTTACGTCACGCAGTGTTTGCTTCGCGCCGCACATAACATCCACATGCTGTCATAACCCGTGTCTTGAGGAACATCGTCTTTGATAGCCAGGATTTTGAAACGGTAAATGAAGCGCATAGCTCGAAGGTATTAGTAGGCAGAAAGAGGACAGTAACAGTAAATGCTAATGTGTGTGTGTGTGTGTGTGTGTGTGTGTGTGTGTGTGTGTGTGTGTGTGTGTGTGTGAGAGAGAGAGAGAGAGAGAGAGAGAGAGAGAGAGAGAGAGAGAGGGAGAGAGAGCAGGGCCATTTCTAGCCATAGGCGGACAAGGCGATTACCTAGGGCCCCCAAGCCACCAGGGGTCCCCTGGGTAGCTTGGAAAAATTAAATTTCCTAAGTCACCCAGGGGCTCCGACGAAAAATTGAAATCTAGAGCCCCCCCAAACAGCATCTTGCCTAGGGCCCCCACAAAGCTAGAAACGGTCCTGAGAGAGAGAGAGAGAGAGAGAGAGAGAGAGAGAGAGAGAATTTTACAATGGAAAGTGAACTACATAACAACATAAAAATAGGGGATATTAATGAGTAAGGAAGTTCACGTTAAAGAGAATGGGCTGACGAGGGACTGGGAACCAGCTGGGAGAGGACAGGTTATAGAACCAATATATATTACTGTGTTTGTGTCCTGCAACGTCAAGCAGATCGCTGTTGCCATATATCGTTCATCATGTTATCACTATTACTTGCTATAATAATACGCCCTGCACTTGAATTTAATCTTATCTTAGTTTATTTTGATGTGTAATCAAGTAACATCCCCATGATGTCAATGTCATCGCCAGTTCTTTGGACGCTCTTAATGAAATATCATGTTTCTAAACAATGATGTCCAAACCATTTGCCCATAGAATATTTCAGACTTAGAATGATTTAATCTTTCACATATGAATATATATATATATATATATATATATATATATATATATATATATATATATATATATATATATATATATATATATATTACTACCAAAAAGAAGAGGAAAATATTTCCTCACATCGGCAGTGTTGTAGATCTGGTGTTCCCTTGACGTATTATCCGCTTGGCACTGTTTAAAGGCCTCGAGGCCTCTCGTGAGCCCCTGAAATCCGTTGATACAACATGACAAAAAGTCGAGCATCAATTTTACTTTCGTGTCAAGTGAGTGGCGGTGGTGGTTCATAGCGTCGCATCTCAACACTATAACGTCCGCCGGAATATATATATAGCCAACTCCTCTCCCTGACATAAGCTTCTTAACTTAAGTTTACTCTGTCACACCACAAGTACTTACATGAGTGTCTCTCTTCCCTGGGGTGTTGGCGTGCCTCTGTTCCTCCTGAGCGGCCCGCATCACACCAGCAATAGCTCAGTACTTCTCACCGTGGAAGGAAGACACACACACACACACACACACACACACACACACACACACACACACACACACACACACACACACACACACACACACATATATATATATATATATATATATATATATATATATATATATATATATATATATATATATATATATATATATATATATATATATATATATATATATATATATATATATATATATATATATATATATATATATATATATATATATATATATATATATATATATATATATATATATATATATATATATATATATATATATATATATATATATATATATATATATATATATATATATATATATATATATATATATATATATATATATATATATATATATATATATATATATATATATATATATATATATATATATATATATATATATATATATATATATATATATATATATATATATATATATATATATATATATATATATATATATATATATATATATATATATATATATATATATATATATATATATATATATATATATATATATATATATATATATATATATATATATATATATATATATATATATATATATATATATATATATATATATATATATATACACACACACACACACACACACACACACACACACACACACACACACACACACACACACACACACACACACACACACACACACACACACACACACACACACACACACACACACACACACACACATATATATATATATATATATATATATATATATATATATATATATATATATATATATATATATATATATATATATATATATATATATATATATATATATATATATATATATATATATATATATATATATATATATATATATATATATATATATATATATATATATATATATATATATATATATATATATATATATATATATATATATATATATATATATATATATATATATATATATATATATATATATATATATATATATATATATATATATATATATATATATATATATATATATATATATATATATATATATATATATATATATATATATATATATATATATATATATATATATATATATATATATATATATATATATATATATATATATATATATATATATATATATATATATATATATATATATATATATATATATATATATATATATATATATATATATATATATATATATATATATATATATATATATATATATATATATATATATATATATATATATATATATATATATATATATATATATATATATATATATATATATATATATATATATATATATATATATATATATATGCCCCATAGGGATAATTGTTATATTAACGTTAATGGAGAAAAAAATTAGATTAGGTTAGGTTAATGTTAGGGTTTGACTAACGTTAATGCATGGCCCATTAAAGTTAATATAACATTAACGCTATGGGCTACGACATATGTACGTATATTACACCCCACAAAAAAATTATAAACACATATGACAAGAATTGAATTCCAAGTCTTGCTACAAACACATCACAAATCGTGTGCGACTAGGAGGCGTTGCGTGGTGTGAGATCTAGTGGTCAAAGTCAGAAGAAAAATTGTGAATTACTGATAATAAATCGGAAGAAGCGAGGGATCATAACTGATATACTGACATGAGATACAGTTCCATGAATCACATTCAAATACTGGGAGTGATAAGAGCAGCACCATGACTATGGGTT
>NC_059271.1:29042524-29050024 GCF_017591435.1 Portunus trituberculatus | reverse complement strand
TAATAAGTCTCTGAAGCTGTATAAACTCACCAAATTATAACCAGAATGAATATAAAAAGGCGGCATGGTACTGAAGGGATTAAGCAGGCGTGGAAGGAAGGTTCGGGGACAGAATCGAATTCACTGGGTGCTTCCATGATCAGGATTCGAATACCTGTCTGGAGCCGGAAGTTAGCAGCAAGAACTGTTTTATCACGGCACTGGTAAGTGTATCATGTTATTTTTCATATGTTTCGTTAATCAAGTGATAAAGGTCAATTATTAGGTCAATTATTGTGTAGTGAATCCTTGAGTGAAGTGTGATATGGAATTAGCACAAACCACACCTTTTGTGGTGACTGTCTTGCATGGAGAAGTATTTGCTTGAAAGGCAAACTGCAGTTCAAGAAAAACGAAATTATTATTGACAGCAGTAATGAAGGAGACGGAAGATGTGCCGTCAGACAGTGGAGTGATATGTGACGTAGTGATGGGAATAAATAGCACTTGATAGAATGAAAAAAAGATCTAGTAGATAATAGAGATCACATTACATAGCCAGACTTAAACTGTAAATTCAGGACGCAACAAGTAATGTGCGCTATGTACCCGTGTGCAACAATGCCACACAGGCGGCCTTGAAGGAAATAAATAGTGTGGTGCGCAGTGAGTAGTGATCATAGAAAACGTGTGGGTAGCTTGAGGGCAAGAAAGACACTTGAGAACGCCCACGCTCAAATCCGGCTGCTGTTAACAAGAGTATTTTGCTGAAAACTTTTTAGTGGAGATTTCCTCTATATTTTTAAATCTCGATATCTTTTCATCAGGAGTTATCACTTATTCGCATCACTTTGGTATTGGATTTCACCACTGCCAAAACGCGATCAGTATAGATAAATGCTCATACTTTCTGGCGTAAAGAAATCAGATAGCTTGGTATCAAATAGAAGAGAAAAAAAAGATCGGACTCTCGTTAATGTTATCACAAGAAGAAAAAAAAAACAACTAACTAAATGCTCATCTGACGAATGCGATAACTTTAGCGTGGAACGTGTAAATGATGGTTTGTACGCACGTATGATGATAGCAACAACAACAACAACAACAACAACAACAACAACAACAACAACAACAATATTATTATGAATGATATACTGGAAACCCATACAATTTCATTCAGTTCAGTGTCTTGACATTTTTGTCTTAGATGAGGGAAGAACATGAAGTGGGAAGCAAGATAAAAGCATCTCTAAATACAGACTTGTCACCTTCACTCTCCTCTGTTCTCCCCTTCTATCCTTCCCCTTTCCCTACGTGTATTTTCTTGAGCGACAGTTGTTTCCTTTATTCTCCCCGATGCTCTGTCGCCAAAGATAGCCGTCTGGTTGGTGAGAGAGAGAGAGAGAGAGAGAGAGAGAGAGAGAGAGAGAGAGAGAGAGAGAGAGAGAGAGAGAGAGAGAGAGAGAGAGAGAGAGAGAGAGAGAGAGAGAGAGAGAGAGAGAGAGAGAGAGAGAGAGAGAGAGAGAGAGAGAGAGAGAGAGAGAGAGAGCTCCATTTACATGACCATCTTGTATATTATCTATTTTTAAATCTTGTAAATATTGTAGAGAAATAGATAGGTAGCACACGACAGTGCGCCTTTGGGTTCTTCCTAAAACAGAAAATATCTTGACGTCATGACATTATAAGCACACAAGATATTTTCTTTCCATCTTCTTTCCATTACATAAATTTTATCAATAAAATTTTATCTGTAGAACTTTTATACACATCGAGAAATTTAAGAAAATAACTAGGAACTCTGATATTCTCCGATTAGTACTAAGCCATCACTTTCAGTAATGGTTAAGATATACCGTTAAAACACTGCAGTTTCTTAGTTCATGGAGAGGATACAACGAAGAAGACGTAATAAAGCGCGAAAAAGAAATCGATGATGCTTTTACCTTCAGAAAATTCGAAGGGAAACACGAGCCTGGTGATGTAAAACGCTCAGGGTGAGGTACGTGCAGTGCAGGTTATTTCAAAAATCTTTGCAGCATCGTCGCTTAATTTCAGAACAGTATTTCCTCCATTTCTTTCAGCACTTTCGGGATAGTGTATCGCGGCTGCTCAGTGCTGCTGACAGTTACCAACAAGCTGCTCGGCCTCCTCCTTCACTTGCTTCCCTCCAGCATCTCTTCTTCCATTATTCGCAGTTCCTTAGTTTTCTGCAGAAACTTCTTCGAATATCCACTCGGTCGATCGGAGGTTAGTTGCATCAGCGAGCTTTTACCTCGTGATGAAGGCTTTTACCTGGCGGAGGAGGCATTTAGCGAGGCATGATGGTGAAGGAAGTGAGTTACCGTCTTGGAGGAAAATAGAAGACGCTATATGTATGCATATAGTTCTTTTCTTTTCGTTGTGTCTTTATTCTAAGGAAAAGCCAATTTTATGTTCGTATACTTGCTTAAGTTACTGATTGAGACTTGAAAGTGTCTGTGGTTACGTTTATACTCTTAAGTTTCACATATTCTTCATGTTCAGAACAATATTAGGCTGTTCGTCGAAAACCATCAGTATGACTTCAAGAATGATGCAACGATCGTATGAAGTGTAGAGACACATTCCTCATATTAAACCTTACTTACGAACACTTTTATCTTCATATCTTTCTTCTTCCCTGTGTAACTCATATGTTTGTTCAAAGTGGTTGCTCCTGAGTACGCTGCGTTAGTCAGTTACGTCTTTTCACGCTTCACAGGTGCGGCCAAGCGTGTTGTAGGCGGGGCTTTGTGACATCAATGCAAAGACGAATAGAGCAGTAGTTACAAGCCCTCCAGCAGCCAACGTCACGGGTCAGTTAGCGGGAGGCGGCCGATCAGGCGAGGCTCCCCCTGACCCTACCCTTCAGACGTTGAAAAGTGGTTTGGGTTTATACTCGTGCCATTCTTCGCTCGACGGTCACTGATCCGTAACGTCGGCCAGTCGGAGATGCGGTGCACGGCTATTGTTTCTGGCCAGACAAATGATATGGATGATTTCAATTTTTAATATAAATACGTACACACTGTTTCCAGTAATTCTAATTTTCCATTTCCACTAAAGTATTGATTCTAGGACACACTCGTGCCCGTTAACGAGGGAAAAGGGAAGGATTACTATGGGAACTGAACGAGATAGTAGTGAGACCTCTCCACGGTTCGTATTCCTTTTGAAGCTTCGTGGTAATCTAGACTTCATTAATGTGAATAGTTGTACAGAAGAGACAAAAACATGTGTAATCCTACTTTTCGAAACGAATACAGCGAATGGCGGTTAACAATAGATAAACTACGTATGGAGGTGAGCATCATTATGAAGGGGAGTATAATATTTGCAGCTGTTGGTGAACGATCCTATAATCTTATGGTTTTTTTTAAGTCTATCTCGGAAAATAATATATAGTTAATGTAATTCCTCACGTACATTTCGGAATGGCGCCGATGCACTACATTCAAATTACTAGCCCTCTTGTGGCGGGTTGGGGAACTTTCACCGCTATTGCCATGTACGCGTTTACAATCAATTAGCGTGTAAAAGCCTTGACTAGTTCCACCCCACCCTACTTCTCTTTACCCACCCTGGTCTCCCCCTCCCCCCTGTCCTCTCAGTACAGTTCCCGTCCTCAGTCTTCCTCTAACTGAGAGCACGGAGAGGTACCTTCACTCGTCGTAATAATTGAAGTACAAATTGTCCAGGAAAGTTCTCTGATGTTACCGGATCGTTATACGTGAAGGTAAGGAAGGAGAGTGTAAGCTTGCCTGTATTTTCTTCACATAGTTCAATATGAAAAGTTTGTGATTATTGTCTAACTACTATTCAAGCTTGTTAAGTCTGCGTTATGAGTATGGTTATGAGTATGTGTTTCATCTACTCTTGTGATATTAGCATTGCATTATGGCAGTGAAATGGAATGATAGACACTGCTACAGAAATTACTAGCGTGTTGTTTTTAATGGTACTTGTCAAAGGAAGAGGAAAATAGTTTGCTATGGTGAATGGTGAGAGCGGAATGAAAATTTTGTGATCATGTTGAGTGATACATATTAAAGTATCGTCAAACCGGTAATATTTGTCTGTTGTCTCTTTCACCCATTGCCACCTTCACCCATGCAGGACCTTCCGGTGCTCGAGCAGTGTTGTACGGGCACCAGGGAAGACATGCCGACTTTATTGACTGGTCGCCGCCAGGACAATTTACTTTTACATCTTTCTTAAAAGGTAAACCATTCTTAATTTTATCTTAGCGATTGTATAACTATTCTATGACTAAATCTCTAGTTGTAAGTATTCCCATAATTTCCCCAACAACCCAGAACTACAGATAGACTATTAAACCAGTATAATCCACCTGACCCAAACCAAACCAAACCAAACCCAACCTAACCCAACTAAATCCTACCAAACTCAGCTTGACGTAATCCCATCTATTCTAAGCTAACCTAACAGTTGTGATTTTAATTATTTTTACATTCATATTCTTCTGTTTTCTTTTAGTGTCTACAGCGTGTTACAACTGTTCAATTCTGGTTTCCTCTAAATAACGAGCAGTCATGATATACATTTAACCGCCTCTTAATTGGCCGTTAGTGGGTGTGTGTGTGCATGTGTGTGTGCGTGCCTGATGCGTGCTTTTTTTGTACAGTAGTTCTGGAATAAAGCGGATCTTTGGCTGCACTCTTTGATTGCCGACGTCTGGCGCCACACATCGTAGAGAACACACTTGTTTGATGCCTGACTGGCGCGGTTAATACTGTTTGACATATTAAATGTTTCACATCAAATCTCGTTGAAGAAGGAAGTCAATCGACAAATTCTGCCGGAACTGGGACGAAAATGCTAAATGTTTCCCACCACTCGACCTCGTTTCTGTAGTACATGAAAGTGCGAGGTGAACGGTTTGCTTCGGGGTTACTGTGGCGCTTCTGTTGTAACTTTATCATATTCACGAATATATTTAGGTCTACATATTTCCTCACTTTGCCAATACGTACAAAGATGTCATCAGAGCTGTCCATAAACTGAATGGCTCTTATGCGTTCGTCGACTAGTGAAGTGCACAACCCGTAGAGTAAATTTCTGTAAATACCAGGTCTTAATGTATGTAGTACAGAGGCTTCCTACTTTCATGATGCAACTTTCCTACCTATTTTATTTCAATTTTTTACTTTTTTATATCTAAAATGGCATGGTAATTGAGGGGATTTTAGTAGGCAGATATCATTAATCAGCAATCGTACCGAGTAAATTATGCCACATCTTTCTTACTCCCACTCCATGCCCACCTTCCCAACCCATGTCCCGCCTTGTTTCTACATTTCTCAGGTCTCCTCCCTATCTTCTCCATCTAAGACCCCCATATATCTCTCTCTCTCTCTCTCTCTCTCTCTCTCTCTCTCTCTCTCTCTCTCTCTCTCTCTCTCTCTCTCTCTCTCTCTCTCTCTCTCTCTCTCTCTCTCTCTCTCTCTCTCTCTCTCTCTCTCTCTCTCTCTCTCTCTCTCTCTCTCTCTCTCTCTCTCTCTCTCTCTCTCTCTCTCTCTCTCTCTCTCTCTCTCTCTCTCTCTCTCTCTCTCTCTCTCTCTCTCTCTCTCTCTCTCTCTCTCTCTCTCTCTCTCTCTCTCTCTCTCTCTCTCTCTCTCTCTCTCTCTCTCTCTCTCTCTCTCTCTCTCTCTCTCTCTCTCTCCACAGCTTAGCGTCTTCGGATGGCCGGGAAACTTGACTTTGCCTTGTGTATACGCTCGTCCTTCTTTTGCCGGCCGAAGTAAGGATTCCCGCGTCAAACCTATACCAGCTCATTCAGTGAAGCAGCAGTCATGGTTTATAATTAGTCTCTGGCAGGTGTAGAGAAATTCGGTTTTATACCTATGTTATGGACTTCAGTACAAAACTAGTCATTTGTATTCTCATGAACCTTTACAACAACCGCTGCGTGGCTATCAACATAGTACTCGTACTCGTGGTGTATAGGTCATGGAGTTATGTTTTCGTAATATCGGGTGTGTGTGTGTGTGTGTGTGTGTGTGTGTGTGTTTTTGAGAGCCCTATTAATGGAATTGGAACATGGTCACCTAGAGCCGATTGCCGAAACATTAGTATTTAAGTGAACAGTTATTTTAATGTTAAGGGAAGTGGCTTTTAATAGAAAGTAACATAGGTATCAACAATATTCCTTTGAACATTCGCGCGGAGGCTTCACTGTACGGAAGCTTTCACCCGTTTGGCAGCAGCCACTGCCTCGCTGCCTGTCGTGTGATGGCGGAACGTGAATCATGCAGATACACTAGACCATCCAAGTGCAAACTGTTTGGCGCCGCCGGGATAAATAAAAAAAGAAAATACTGCCATGTGGATGTCTGAATAATTAGATCTCCAAAAGAACGAAAGATTCGAGACTGTCCATCCCTTCACCAATATTTTTTTCACCACTCAGGGAGATATTAATTTAGCAACGACAAAACTGGTACAAATCACACTGTCAATATTGTGCCCTGGAATGGAATTCAGTGTATTGACCATATTCATCCTGGGCAAGTATTTCTCCAGCCAGCGTCTGTGATCCGCGGGTTACTCCAACTAATATTTAACTAGATATCTCCTCTGCACCACATACACTGCTGACAGGGGTGCAGCTATCTAGGAAATGAAAGGACTGGGATGTGAATATTTCTTGGGTAAGGAAGGTAAAGGAGTGAAATGGGGGGAGACAGGGAAGGTGTTTGCAGGTACGGGTAAGCATATAAAAATGGAGTCAGAGATAAAACCTCAGGCGCTATTGAGATTATCCATGTAGTTAGATAGTCCAGTCAGTAGTCGTATGTGGAGCAAAAAGAAAGTAAATAGAAATAAATTGACTAAAAAAAAGTCCCGTCGTCATAGTCTGTAGTTACGGATGCTGGAAGGCGACCCCGTGTGTGGCAGACTCCTTACCGTGATTGATTGGAGGTGAATGACATTCAAGCAACTCAATACTTAGACAATACTCGGCATGATATTTTGGTGGTTTTTTATGATTTTGTTTTAGAGAGAATTGTTTTGAAGTATACACATACATTCAAAACGTATCAATTTGCTTTCAACACTCGGGGAAAGAGTAAAAAGTGCAAAAAAGTCTTGAAACTCGCACAAAAGCGTACGGTATGGGATTGCTGGCAGGAAGCTTGTGTGGAAAATTCTGTTGTGCACGTAAGCGCTTGATACTGAAATGATGTACATACATGTAGCGTGCCAGTTCAACGAGACAAACCGAGTGGAAGGAGGTCAACAGCAGCTTTGTGTTGATATAAGAGCGAGGATTGGGAAAGGAAAAAAAAAGTGAAAATTTCTGTTGGTGTGGATGTGTATAGGGTGGAAGGATTGTGATGTGGAGGTGTTGCAAAGCGTAGCCTTCCTTCGTGGTGGTGATAGGTGTGTAAAGTAAGCGTGGTGGTGATGCTGTGAACTGAATATGTAAGGTAGTGGAATTGGTTGTGTGTGTGTGTGTGTGTGTGTGTGTGTGTGTGT
>NC_059271.1:29032524-29035024 GCF_017591435.1 Portunus trituberculatus | reverse complement strand
TCCAAAAATGCGATAAAGGACTTCTTCCTTCCACTCACGATTGAAGACACGAGACACTTCGAGAACCACGTCACTCCTCTTAGCAGACATGATGACCTGGATATGAATGGAAACTTGTGTCAGCGTGTACAGGGAAAACAAGCTGCATCGGGCCCGCAATCCGTTAATTGTCCTCTATAAGTGCATATTACTTACATCCACATTCTAGTTTCCCTCCTTCCGTAAAGAAAGCCCAAAAATACAATGAAAATAAAACCTGCTTTTTATTTGGATTCATGAATATAATATACTGTGAGCAATGAGTCACATATCTACATATATCTTAATGTGGTATATTATTCTAAATAAGAATAAATAGCAAAATTGTTTTAAAATCCAGCAAGCCACAATAAAAAAAATTCTGCAGGAAATAAAGGACTAAAGATGATCTGTACTGGATCTTATGATACAGTAAAATTTGTTTCCTATTAATTTCATTTTATGGCTGTTGTCAAATAAATCAAATAATATTATTTATATATTTGCCAAATAAATAAAATAATATTTTTTCTAATATTATCAATTTACTTAATAGAAATGACAGGCATTACTGAGGATTTCATTTAAACTCGGAAAAATGCATTAATTTTCACCGTGTACCCTAAGAGGAAATGAGGATTGCTTCCTGCCTATTGGAATTGTAGATTTCAACCAGATAGATGAACCAGATAGATGACTGCATTTTGAAGACACTAAAAGAAAAATAGTTTTAACGGATAGCAACTCAGCTTGGCACACCTCACACCGTCAGGTCAGTCATGTCCTGGTTCCTACTAGAGTTCAGCTGATCTTGATCGCCCTGTCGCTACAACTGTAATATTTGCGTTGTCACATTTAATGCTAGTAACACCTTCGAAGGTCCACAGCAACGACTTTATAAATTCTAAACCTAATTTTGTTTGGTACTTGCACAGCTGGCAAATGGTAAGTTCATACATAAACACAGGAGACCTATTTTTCAGAATTTCATCGTGCATAATGAGTTGAAGTAATTACCTGTAGAGAATAGCAGGGCAGGTGTAAATCTTCCTATACTTCAGTGCTGCTGGACGTTCGTCTTGAATACACGGACCAGCCGAGTGGATGATGTGCTAACCTTCAAGTCAGGCTGCTACTGCTGAAGTGCTTCCATCTCCAACACAGTCCCATGGTCATGTTTGCTGCAAAACGTGCAAATTCGAAACATAATGCTTCAAACAACATTTTCTTTACTCGTCAGAGAGAGAGAGAGAGAGAGAGAGAGAAACTTTAAAATCGAAGTGAAGCACGTAAGGAAGGTAACAGGAAAAAAGAAAAGGAAGTAAGAACAAATAAGGAAGATGAGGGACACGAAAGCAGGTACTAAGATTAAAAGACACTATCACTAATTTGATAGACAAGAGAACCCGTGATCACTGAAGGAGACACAGAAGAGGCGGCGACAAATAGAGCCAGTGAGGAAGAGATACGGAGGTAGGTATCACTTGGTAGTTACGAGGCAAGAAGATGCGATTAAAGTTATGCTAGAATGAACCTTATTGAAAATTATGGGAAAAATAATGTTATGATCAAAGTATGCGAGATGTACGTTATAGGAAAACAAACCCTAGGATTAAGATATTGGGAAATAAATCTTAATACACTAGAAGCCTTGTTGGAATGAAATGGCGCTATAAATCGAGTGTATACTGAGAGAGAGAGAGAGAGAGAGAGAGACAGCAGACACAGAAACCGAGAAGAGAGACAGACAGAGATAGAAATAATGGATATGTCTGTATAATTCAGATGAAGATAAATACAAATGCAACATACCCTGTTCTTCTCTGCAGCACTGAAGCTCCCAATCAGCAAGTATGTACGAGTACTACCGAGGTGGCAGCTGGAGGCGAGCGCGGAACACCCTGGAAATGAGAAAAAATAATAAAATAAAAAAAATCACAAGTACTTTATAACCGTTTGTTGAATTATTTTGCTATTTGGATGTTGTTGGTCTATGCGTGGCGTGCTGAGTGTTATGGTGAGATAGGAAGGGTACATGTTTGGTTTGGTGTAGGTGACTGGAAGCAGGGTTTGACATGTGACTATGGGTGACTGGTGACTGGAGGCAGGGTTAGGCAGGTGTGTGTGTGTGTGTGTGAGTGTGTGTGGATGACTGGAGGCAGGGTGCGGCAGTCTGTATGGGTGACTGGAGGCAGGGTGCGGCAGTGTCTGTATGGGTGACTGGAGGCAGGGTGTTGCAGTGTCTGTATGGGTGACTGGAGGCAGGGTGCGGCAGTGTCTGTATGGGTGACTGGAGGCAGGGTGCGGCAGTGTCTGTATGGGTGACTGGAGGCAGGGTGCGGCAGTGTGTATGGGTGACTGGAGACAGGGTGCGGTAGTGTCTGTATGGGTGACTAAGTAGGGTGCGACAGTCGTCCATAGATGCTTGTTGAACCTCGAGTTTTTGTAACCGAGTAAAATTCATTATCAATAAAAAAAAAGG
>NC_059271.1:29020024-29027524 GCF_017591435.1 Portunus trituberculatus | reverse complement strand
AGCAACCATCCCTCTCCGCTCCTCTGCACGTGCCTGCCTCCTGCCAGTCTTTGCTCATCGCCGGCAATACTTGCTGCTGACACTGCTACCTATGACAGAGTTTCTCTGTTCCAACTGCTTCTTCTTGATACTCTTCCTGCGTTCCAATCCAAAATATGTTATAATAACTCTCTACTGGCTCGATTAGCCAGCCATGCCTCTGCCTCCTGACACCGCTGTCACCCGAATGAAGCGCAGACGCAGTGGTTATGATGGCAGGCCAAGTTCCAACACTATCTCTCCCAATTATATTTAAGTTACCTATTGGATCATCACATTAAGCAACGTAGCTACATAATATGCAACATTTTTCTCTTACAATACTCGAATTAATCATTCGTGGCAAATAAGAAATAGCATTTGCATTTCGAAGAGGTTGTTCCCACCGAAGTCAATCACAGTCTTCTGAAAAGTTTGTTGGCTCGTTATAGGATTCTTACCGCAGTCAACCAGTTATCGATGTCTATGATGAACATATATAGTTAAGAGCTAACCAATGAACAGTAATGGATAATATGAACAGTAAACTGCAGGCAATTTGAATGACAGAATTGGCTCAAATTCCAGTACTGATATTACAGTAAAATATTCAGACAAAGAAAATGCTATTTGGCAATGTTTATCACCCCTCCTTTGGTGAAGGAATTAATAAAATGTATGAAAATTTTCCTGATCGATGAGGATAAGAGAGATAGGAAGTTTTGTTCTTCCTCATGTTGATACTTCGTCCTGGGGAATCACCTTATCGTGGTGGCGGAGCTTTCTTGTTTGATGGCTCCAATGCCAGGATATCTGTAGGCTCCGTGAACCAAACGCTCCCTCTCGGCGCCAAAACATGACCTTAGCCGCTGTAATGCCTTAATTCAATTTCTCACTCTTTTTCTCTTCTTTTTAATAAAGTAATCCCATTCTGGTGAAATTACTTACTCTACCGATTGTTTTGGGACTAAATAATTCCTGTTTGGAGTCACTTCAGCTATCTAACAGCATTGCTGTAAAGACTATATTTTTGTTTTCACATGCTATATCGTAGGGTCAAATGAAACACTCTAAGGAGTAGATGATGGTGTATTGGAGTACAGTATCACAGGCAGGACAGACGGGAGAGTGGTGAGGACACGGAACGCGGCGCCGCGTCTCCCGCCTCACCAAGCCGCTGCGTCCCCTTCGCCAGGGACCCGCCACCCGCCACACCTGACTTGCACCGCCGCACGAGTGAGTATCCTCCTAGGGAAACAGCCTTTACATATTATTGGTGCTGTTGCAACTATCATATAAAAAACTGCAGAGATTGAAACTGAATCTAAGAGAATCTATTGACATTTTCTTCCAAGTTGCAGATCTGGTGTGACACAGGCAGGCCGCTGCCACCCGGGGGTGGGTGGGAGCGGGACGCGCCTGCTTCTCACAGTCGCCTGGCTCCCACTCTCAGTGCTCTCTGGCTTGCCCTTACTCTAGTGTGAATTTATCAGAGATCAATCAAATAATCTATGAAATATTTGTTATCACCATAAAACCCATCAACAGAATATTAAACAGTAATGAAACTACATCTACACAGTGCATGTACAACAATAGCTACTTGACTGAAATAGACTGTAAACATAACCATAAACAATCACCTGCATTTTAGTACAAATGCTACGAAAAATCACAACCTCTTCCATACAATAACCACAAATAGAACTCACAGATAACTTAGTGACAAACAAATCACAAATTTCGTTATTCTTTTTTTTTCTTTTATCATCACGATACATAGACAGAACACAAACAAGAAGACCATTGCAGCATCACAAGGTGCCTTGAACGCTCCAAGTTAATAACAAATAAAATTCCAAATCTTAAATAGCACAAATAGATGGGTTATGTTGAAGATCGGCTCTTGCTGGCTCACTTCCTTTTGGGCAAGACTCAGCGGCCACGTTCCGCCCACAGCAACACTGTACAAAAGTAATGACTGGTCTACATGCAAACCTCAACACTCACGTCCAATGTTACAGGCAAGGAAACAAGACCGAGGTAGAGAGAGAAAGAGAAATCACTACCTTCTATAAAGAAAAAGTTCCCCAGGCCATGTTTTCTGTTCAAGCCTCTATGTTTTGCAATATACAATGACTGAAATATATATGTTTTTTCCAACAGAGCCAAAACTGAAGGACTGAAAACATGCAGCCGCATCCAACAGTTGGAGGCTTCTCATCTTTCCGCCGTAAAAGACAGGTATCCAAACTCATGTCTTCCTTTAAGCCCATCACCGAACTGACATCAAGGACACGAGATTCTTTACTTTACACAAAACTGGAAGACAGTAAGTAGATTCAGAATGCAGACACACGGTTGAAGGGAAAAAAAAAGAAAACAAGTAACAGGTTCGATAGAAGTGTTGGAAGAGTAAAGAAACAAGTTATCTTTCCACATATGACCACAGTTGTACTAAGTTGGACAACCAATTACAAAATTCGTGACGGATCAATGAACGATGAGTCTGGACAAAATAGTAGATGTAGCAATTACACGCACGAAATGTGAAGACATCGATAGAGAATCAACCAACAACACGTGCAACACAGGAGGGGAAATCGGGAGGGAGGGAAGGGGCATCAAACTACACATCTGAGATACCTATACATGTTACACACAGGTTTCAGACATATCGAATCATAACTAGCGCTCTGGGGAACATGAGTGTATGGTACATAGAAAAATATCATTGAATTTATGAAAAAAAAATCGATATACAAAGTCTCTATTATTTTTTTACAATACCATTTCAGACAATATCCCAAAAAGGCACCGCTGAAATTTTACAAAGATCGATATTTCTTGCCTCGCCTTCCGTGACTCAGGCCAAGGGTTGTTGCCCCCGCGGTACACCGTTGCCAGTGTGCCAGATAGCAAGACTCCCTCAATTTCCAGCTCTTCCCTCACCAGCAAATGCAATTAAGTACCTTAAGTCGAAATGACTACTCTTAAAGATCACTGCAGTTGTGTAGGAAAATGTACATCGCTTATGATACAGTGATACACCAGTTCGTCACAGCTAAGTGAAACATGGACAGCCAAACACTGTAATATACAGTATCCACCAGGATAAGTAACTCTGTCAGTGAGAATTCTGACGTTAAGTTTTATTACATTTTTGTTACGATGCTGACATTTGATCTGACAGAATGATGAGACACACGAAAGATTTGTTGCGCGGCATTGTTCGCTCCTGATCCCTGCATCACTTCACTTCACGCACATCCTTAACTTTCTTTGGATGGATATCCCGTCCCTAAAGCTGCAACTTCTTATTTCATTCACTGGTTAAGTGAACCACACTCGACACTGCAACTCCCCTATGCCGATATCTACTAACTTGAAAGTTAATAACTTAAAAGGTATCACTCCATAAGAACACATACATCCAGAGTAAGAAGACATCGATAGTAGATAGACTAATAAGAGTAGGATTAGGGATAATATTCCTTTTTTCTCTCTTTCTCTCTCTCTCTTACAACTCACTCTTCCCGGTCAGTGTGGAAACTTGTATGTACACAAGAATGACCCTGCCAGAAGCCAACCCTCGAAAATCTTTATAACTTCCCAGCACGAAACAATAGCTGAAGGAAATAGAAAGAAAGCGACGTCGAAAGATAATGTGAAATGTACAACCAACTAACTTCACCGTCATGCCAGCGAGTCGGCAGGAAGGTGTGGTAAAGTAAACACTGTTGGGGATCACACTGTCTGGCGCAGCAGTTATATGGAAAAAAAAATAATAATAATAAGAAGAAATAAGAAAAAAAATAAATAAAAGAAAAAACTAGCCTCAAAAGACGTTAACACAAGCGACGAAGGGAAGGAGCGGAAGAGAAAGGAGAGCTGTATCACAAAGAAGTACACACAGTTCAAATTGGAATGTTGTGGTACGCGCCAAAAGCTATTGAGAGCAACAGCAGCAGCAGCAGCAGCCGGGGCCATTGGTGGGCGGTGGGTGGCCTCCTGGGGAATTCATTAGTGGCGTGCTGGGGTGGAAATTTCGTACTTAAAAAGGAAATTTCTTGGGAGTTCAGTCGTGCGGCCACACGTACCTCGGGCTTACATGCGAGCTTTCGTCTGCTGGGTGTGGCCGACCCCTGTCTGCTGGCCTTCCTTGCGGCCCGCCCGATTGCTCCAGACTAGAAAATAACGCTGCACGGCCCACCACATTTATGGCTCCTGGATTTGCTATGAACATTTTAGGCAATTCTTTGTTTCATTCGTATATTATATATAAAAAAATATCCTCAGCAAACTTATAGTTACACAATAAAAATTTTAAATCTATCTTTTACATTATTTTTTTCATTTTAATCTAGTCAGACCATACAAAAGAATAAAATGTGTGTTTTAACTATAGAAAATAATAATACCATTCATAATGACAGGCGAGGCAGAAGTGGCCGGGAACCAAGAGGGAATGCGGAGGGGCCCCTCCGCTGCCCGCGTGCCTTGAGTGCTAGGCAACCCTTGGGGCGGCGAGGAATGTCTCCTGGTGAAATAAATTATTGATCTGTGGCTTCTTGATGTGAGAAACTGCACAGACCGCTCAGTGTCCCGGCCAACCCTCACAGCCTCGCCTTCACGTCACCCACTCCGGCCTCTCACTTCCACCGCAGAAAAGAAAGCTCACTGAACCAAGCGTCTACCTTAGCTGTGTCAGCGAAGACTTAGCAAAACTCGGGCTACTTATTACAATCACAGATAAAAGAGGGAAGTACTGATATTCTTGCAAATAATCAGTCTGGTTTCGTCACTCAGCAGTGTGTTTCTTCGTAAATCGTCACTTTCCCTCTTTATATTTTCCTCATTAATTAGTTTCTCAGATACAGAGGGATTTCACTGACACGTTTGTCAGGTGACATTACCAGAAGTGGCATGCCGCTCCTGCAGGATATCTCTCTCTCTCTCTCTCTCTCTCTCTCTCATTAACATCACCAGGCACCAGGGTGGCTGGGAGGAAAGCAGCATATCCAGCAATGGCGTCCTGGTGACTCAGCCATTCGTGGGTCACATCATATTCTTGCATTTCACATGACGCGGAGACATCCGGCGTGGCCTCAGCTAGATGAGCGACGGAGGGTCACAAGGCCGGCTTGGGCTTCCTCACCTCATTCATTGCGTCCAATTTTCATTTATTGCTGAGTCTTCATCTATTACCAAATCGTAATCATCAGAAACTCACGAATTTCAAACGAAAATAACCACATTTTCCACATGATAATCACTTGGTCTTAAGTTACTGATATTCTTATGCAACTTGTATTACATGTTTGTTATCTTTTCACTGCACTTGTCTTTCTGCAGGTGTGAGTCATGCTGGTGAGAAGGCACCAACCACGAACTGGGAGGAGGAAGGAGGAGGAGGAGGAGGAGGAGGAGGAGGAGGAGGAGGAGGAGGAGGAGGAGGAGGAGGAGGAGGAGGAGGAGGAGGAGGAGGAGGAGGAGGAGGAGGAGGAGGAGGAGGGTCCATGTCTGTTGCACTACGGAGGGTCCTGACTGGGTGGAGTGCATGAGGAAGTGGACGCCCGCCGCCAGTCACTTCAGGACGCCCAACACCATACTTATACCTGCCAATGGGAGAAAAGAAAAAAATCATTGTTACTGACACGATTCGGGAGCCACGGGATCTCTTTTAGCGCCTCGGTGGGTCTCCTGAAGGCTACAAAGATTTTCAGAAGGAAAGGACGACAGAAGCATGACATACAAAATCAACATTCATCATTGAATAAAACAATAATACGTATATCAAAATAATACGGTCAGGAATGTAATCCACATATGAATTGTGTAGTGGTGTGCTAAAGGTACGGCCAACATTCTTATTTCCACTACACTAACGCGTCCTCCATTCCATGAAGGTTAGCGTTGGTCACCATTAAGATAAAGCACAAATTTCAGCTTCCGTACACTCACTCACCGTCTAATGACTGTAGTAACTTTGGCATGCTTGCGGCAACAGCAGAGTCTTATGATAAGGAGTCACTCGTGTCACTGTTCACTGTCGCACCCACCATTCTGGTAAGCTGTTTCTCGCTAGTTTTGCTATTGCTATCACTATTTTTTGTAATAAACACAGTCTTTTTAGGCCTCGAAGGGTTGGATTCACTTATTCCTTCTGACGCATCAGCGCCGTCAGGTAACACAGAGGCTGGTGTCCGATCACTTCCCCCTCCCCCTTGTTGCTGCTGTTGCTGCTGCTGCTGCTGCATCTGAGAGAACTTGGCAAGCCGAGTCCTGACGATCTTGAGGTGCCTGAGGATGTAGTCTTCGTGGGGCGCCATCACATGGGCACGACTGAGGCACGACTCGGCGGCCTGCAGCTCCCCGCGCTCCACGTACACCACACACAGGTTGTGAAGGCCCTGCACGTTGCCAGGATCCACCGCCAGGATCCGCTCGTAGCACTGCAACCAAAGTTATTGTTACGTGAGAGAAGCGAGATCCTGGATATAAACAACGATATTGCGCTGTGTGTGTGTGTGTGTGTGTGTGTGTGTGTGTGTGTGTGTGTGTGTGTGTGTGTGTGTGTGAGAGAGAGAGAGAGAGAGAGAGAGAGAGAGAGAGAGAGAGAGAGAGAGAGAGAGAGAGAGAGAGAGAGAGAGAGAGAGAGAGAGAGAGTGTCAGCAAGGCGGGTATGGGAAGTGAAACTAAAGAATGAGACATTTTTCCTCAGAAGGCAAAAAAAAAAAAGACTATTACTCATTTACTAAAAGATTTCTCTCTAACATAATAAAGAGTTCTGATCTGACATGAACTCAAATGTGTTGTCAATCTTGAATGGCACTTAACATCATGGCGCGTTATCACCATCCTTTATCAAGACGAATGACTCACTGATCTAAAGCTTCCGTTACCTTTTCGGCGGCGTCTAAATCCTTGATGTTATTGATATAAATGTCCCCGAGTAGGATGAGGCCCTTCACGTGGTCCGGGTGGTGCTTAACCAGCTGATTGAGGAAGGGCGCCGCCTCGAGGGGCCGCTGGTCGTCCGTCAAGAGAAGAGCCAAGTTGAACAAGGCGGAGCGGAAGTCCTCCTTCAACTCTATGGCCTGACCGGGTGAAAGGAAACGTATTTATTCCCAAGATTTGTTTTTGATGAAGTTGTAAGTGGTACATATAAACGAGTAGACAAGAAACACGTGAAATAGTGATGTCCATTCCATTACTAGCATATTCATTTTTCCAATAACAATATTCCTAAAAATTCCCCATGTCCTTAAGGACAATGGTGTAGGTTAGAAGAACACTATGATATAATGACACTTTCCTTATCATTACTGATTCTCCCGAAGTAGAAAAAAATACCCGTTTCTTTCACTAAGTCTTACATCATTACGCTACTTTCAGAGATGTCAAACATAAAACTGTTTTGCAATACCCTTGAATTTGATGGAGAGTTTCCTTTACAGCTGATGAACTACAAGCATTGCT
>NC_059271.1:28987524-29017524 GCF_017591435.1 Portunus trituberculatus | reverse complement strand
TTACCGCCGCAAACTGAATTACAAGAACATAGGAATTGTGGTTACGAACCACTTAAGTGTTACACGCAGTAATATAGCGGGTGTGTTTATAAGAGTGGATGAAGGTGCGGCTAAGCTAGGGCCGCGCTAACGTGGAAGAAGGCCAGCTAGCGGCGCCCGGCCATTTCTACCTGCCGTCACCATCATGATGGGTAACTCACCCTGCAGCAGTTGTTCTCCACGGTGATCAAACGATCTAGAACCGGTGCAAAGATTTCAAGAAACACTACTGTAGAATTTCGTTCGAATATTATGGACCACAGAACTACACGTCCTGAACCTGGCCAGCACCACTGCACCCTCCAGGCAGCCAGTGAAGAACACACCACCTGGGAATCTCTCTCTCTCTCTCTCTCTCTCACAGCACCTGGAGTATGTTGCTTCCTTCTGACATGACGTCACTGCCCAACCAATCACGTGTGGGGAGGCTCGAGATGGGGAGGAGGTGAGGAAGGGGCGGAAGGAGGGAGGGGAGAAGGAATAGATGGTGGGCAGACGCCAGGAAACGGAGGAGAACCGATGAAAGCTAATAATCTAATAAAATATGAGAAATAAAGAACCAAAATGAACATACCGAGACAAGAGATACAATCTAAGCCGTAAGATATAAAAAAAAAAAGAAAAAAAAAGAAAACAGGAAGAAAGAAAACACTGCACTAAACTCCTAGTATTAAAAATTATGAAGTAAAAACTGGACAGACGGGCAAAATACATGTCAAGAACTACATGAGAGAGAGAAAGAGGAGGAGGAGGAGGAGGAGGAGGAGGAGGAGGAGGAGGAGGAGGAGGAGGAGGAGGGGAGCTGGGCGCGGTGTAGAGAGTGATCCTGGAGGGGCGGTGACGAGAGGCCGCTATGCCGTATAATCGCCTCTCAAGAAACAATGCGCCTTGTTACGCTCGCCTCAGCCCACAATTACATTTTTCCGCCTCGCCTCAACATGACATTTACTCTTCTATTGTCGGCAGAGATGACAATTACTTTCTAAGGTTGATAAAAACATGGGCATAACCTTTTTTGCTGTTGTTGTGCTCTCTCTCTCTCTCTCTCTCTCTCTCTCTGCTCCTTTTTTTTCTTCCTCTCAGCCGAGCGGCCGGCTTCCAGATATAGGCATATGAATACAATTACTCACTTATATTTTATGTTGATATTTTACAAGCAACAACAACTTGCGATTACTGTTCATGGCTGTCCACATTTTTTTCCTTTTATCTTAGAGTTACGCCCAAATTGCCGATGTTGGTGATGCTAGCAACAAAGAAAATGCAAAGTCGGACTAGGTAAAGTAAGTGGCCTGTAGTGCACACTTCATATAAGGTGTGACTGATGGCACATACTTGGCATGTTCCGTGTGTCATCACTAATGTAATTAAGACAACCCGACGGGCAAAGACACGACGGACAGGCCTGGAAAATTTTCGAATGCGAAACATTTTAAACCACAAATATCAAGGGTGAAACCAAAGTGGACGGCGAGGGTACGGAGTCCCAGTGGTGACGGACTGGCTGGGGCGAGGCACCGCTGGGCGGCGCGTGGGTGTCCCCTCGTAACTCGCGGGTGGGGACAGGAAAATTACAGAGGGAGAGGCCGGGGGCGGGGCGGACCTCCCCTTTCCTGCACTATCTGCACCCATAACCACCCCACCGACACACACATCATACATTAACCGGCACGTTACACCCCGCCCCGTCCCCCACTCCGCCGCCGCAGCAACCGCCGCCGCCGTCGTCCCGGCAGGCAGACTCTGAGGCCAGGCTTGTGGTGGCGGCCCAACACGCATACATCATGCACACACGTCCCCAGCGGGCGAGAACACCACCATGCAGAGGGTCATCGGCCTTCCTACTCCCACTCTCCCCCTCGGCCACACGCCTCGCCTTGCATCGCTCCTCCTAGCAGCCTGATCTTCATTATGCCAAGCGATTTAACCTCCACTGTATCTGACCTACGTGCCCCTCAAAAAGCTTCAGGTTACGTGACCTTGCCTGCCCTTGTCCTATCCAACCTTCCCTTTTCCTCAAGTCTCCTTAACGCTCGCCTTATCCTTACACATTTAACGGCGCTTCGGACTCAAGCAGACTGGTATCACACGCTTCTCTTTCTTTTCTTCTCGAGAGTCCCGCAGCACTTCCTTGGTCGCTGGAGCCTGGGACGTTCGCTATAAACTGTTACAACAACTGCACTGGGTCGCGCCTTAGCATGCCACCACGGACACCTTTGTGACGTCATGGCGTAGCGTCAGGTGCCAGTGTTCACTTCTCCTGGCACGAGCGGGAGATGCAGACCAACGGGCTTGGAAAGTTCCACACGAATAAAAAGTCGGAGGACGTGATTCGCTCCATTCACCTGCTTATTTACGACTGACGGGAGGACACGTTTCAATAAAGTAAGAGAGAGAGAGAGAGAGAGAGAGAGAGAGAGAGAGAGAGAGAGAGAGAGAGAGAGAGAGAGAGAGAGAGAGAGAGAGAGAGAGAGAGAGAGAGAGAAAGTTTATTAAAATCCACAAACTTTCTAATACTCCATCCTTATGCACATACGAAGATTAATTAATGTATGTATCTTCCACGTACACCGCACCTCCAGCTGTGCATGTCAGTATTATCTCTTTAGCAATACAATCATCCACTCAAGACGGGTCAGGCGGCGGGCGTTGGGTACAATTGCTCGGTGTCCCTTGGTGGGTTTGTTCAGCGGGTATGGACTGGGTACAATGCCTTAGTGATACAACTCCATGTATACAAGTCCAAAGGCGGCGCAAAAAAGGGAACCCGAAGAGGAGTGACTGCAAGAAGGCCACGTTGTTCGCAGTGCAGAGGAAGAACGTCACGGGTACAGCTGGAGGAGGAGGAGGAGGAGGAGGAGGAGGAGGAGGAGGAGGAGGAGGAGGAGGAGGAGGAGGAGGAGGAGAATATCCACCGAATAAAGGCACAGCAGTAGGAGGAATAAAGGGCATGGAGAGGGAGGGACGAAGAAAGGGAGAGAGGGAGGGAGGGAGGGAGGGAAGGTGAAAGCAGAATCAAGACTATAAAAAAAAGAAAAAAAAAAAAGTAAACGGTGCGGCCATCACCAGTACAACCACCAGGAAGAATACACATCAACCAAAAGGGAGGGAAATCCCAGTTACCAGAAAGGCGGTATTAGGGTTAGGGGAAAAAAAAAGGAGGGAGAGGGAGAAGGGTAAACGCAGCATGGGCACAGGTAGTAGAGAGAGAGAGCAGGTCCCTCACACCGCCACGGAATGCCTCGAATTGCTTTTAAATGGAAGCTAACGAAGGAGGAGGACGGGGGGTGGAGACGAGGGGCGGGAACGTGAGGGGGCGGCTGATGGGCGGGTGGGTGGCGGGCGGGCGAGGTGTTCCCAGGCGAGGCAGGCCAGCAGGAGGGATGGGGCGCCGGCCTCCCGCAGCCTGTCTCAGGGTCACCCAGCAGGAGACTCCCGCAGGATCCGCCTCCCGTCCCCATGACGTCCCTGGCTCGGCCCTCGCCCACCCTTCTGACAGACCCTCTGCTCCATCATCGCCACGACAACCCTCGCCTCCATCTACCACTACCACAACCACCGCCATCCCCACTAACGGCGTGCCCCGCCACTCACCACACGCCCTCATCCTCACCTGTGACTGCTACCAACTCCTCCACCGCGCCCACGCATCACCGCAACACCAACTGTCCCTCGTGGCAATAAGAACACCATCCCCACCACCAACAGCACCGCTATCTATCCACACAATATCTACACCAATAGTGCCACGATCACCGCCATCCTTCATGCATGACTCGGCACCACCAGTAATAACATCATTACCAGCATCAGCTGCCACCAACGGCACTCATAACTACTGCTGCTCCGACCTCCGTCATTACGTTATACTAACCTCGTCGCAACAATAATCTCCACAACCTATGCCATTAACCGATACACTATTCACACACACACACACACACACACACACACACACACACACACACACACACACACACACACACACACACACACACCCTTCTGTCACCACCATCATCTCATCCACTCATCCCTTCGGGGAATCACAACCTTTACATTCCTCCCGAATCATCCCCTGCCCAAACTTAGTCACCGTAGCGACCGCTTACCTCTTTACTGCTACAGGTCAGTCAAGCGGGAGAAAAGTCAGAAGGGAAGAAGGAGGAGGAGGAGGAGGAGGAGGAGGAGGAGGAGGAGGAGGAGGAGGAGGAGGAGGAGGAGGAGGAGGAGGAGGCAAAGGAGTGAAGAATAACAAACTGTACAAAGGGATAATGGAGTGGAGATAAACAGGTGGTGTGTGTGTATATGTATAAATTGAAGATTGGATAAGGTGCTGCGGAGGATAAAGGAAGGAGAGGAGAGGAGAGGAAATGAAGGAGAGGAAGGAGATATGCAGATGGCTTGAGAAGGGGACGTCCGAGGAGCAGCAAGGGGAGGGAAAAAGGAGATAAAGAATGAATAAATGTAAGAAAGATTAAAGAAGAGAGGGAAGGAGTGGAGGAAGGGAATGACAGATAGATGGACGGACAGACGGACAGAAAGATGCATACATAAAAGGGGATACAGGGGAAAAGTAACGTTTAAAGGAAAGAGAAAATGAAGAAAGAAAGGAAGGGTATAAAAGAGAGAATAAGGGAAACTTTAACGCATTCAACAGTCACCGTCAAGTAATAAAAAATGAAGAGAAATGTGAAATGCGTCATAACCAAGAAAAGAAATGGACACGCGGAAAAATGCGAGAAGGAAGAAGGGAAGAATATGCACACAGGGAAAAGAAAGACGAAAATTGCAAAGAGAGTGATAAATAAAGGAAGAAAAGATAAGAGGCAATCACTGATAATGAGAAAGAAACAAATGCAAGAATGATCAAAGAAGAAAATAACACACCTGAGAGAGAGAGAGAGAGAGAGAGAGAGAGAGAGAGAGAGAGAGAGAGAGAGAGAGAGAGAGAGAGAGAGAGAGAGAGAGAGAGAGAGAGAGAGAGAGAGAGAGAGAGAGAGAGAGAGAGAGAGAGAGAGAGTAGTGGCACCAGTGGGATGTAGGGGGCCAGAGGAGATGCAGGGATGGAAAAGGATTACACAGGGGTGAGAAGGATGGAAGGGTTGTAGGCGGGAGGGAAGTTGGAAGGGAGTCTAATATTTCTACCCCCACCTTTCACCCTGCCGGTCCTGAACCCAAAACAATTATAACACTCACATAACGCTCCATAATAACCGTATTTCTGGCCCAAGTCAGACGCGGAACACGGGGCAATGGTCCTACAGGATGGGGGACGCAGGGGTGAGGGTCGCCTGCCTACAGAGGGACAGTCGATCAGGTTCCCCGCTGGTAAACTCAAGGCTATACTGCTGGACGCTGCCCTCTCAACCCACACCCTCACACACCGCGACCCTTCTACCCTCATACAGTCTCAGTCACACTCTTCCTTCCTTCCTTCCTTCCTTCCTTCCTCAGTTCTGATACCCGCTTGGATTACTGCACTTGTACCTACTGTGATGTTCCTTTCCTGTCCTTTCCTCCGAGTTAGATGGATGGAGATGGAAAGGAATTAAGGATGACAGGTGAGCCGTTAAGTATACGAGTACATGCACGCACGCACGCACATACACGCACGCACTTGCACCCTCACACACATACATGCATACACACTTACATATCACATCACTCACATCGCATCCACATATGGTTCGAACAATTGAACCTCACGTAGCACTGACAAGCTCCATTACGCACACACACACACACACACACACACACACACACACACACACACACACACACACACACACACACACACACCTTCATCTTCCAACATGCATAACCAAGAGCGATCGATCAAGACGGGTCCTTCGTGCTTCTCTTGTCTTCAGTCCAGGTAATGCATTCACAAGCGCTAATCTTATTCGAAGTCTTGAAACGCGTCGTAGCTGGCAAATTGATCTCTTCTTCCTGCTCGCGCTCTTCTTCCTTCTCCTTCTCTTTCTCCTTGTCCTCCTCATCCTTGCCTGCCATTCTGCTATGTATCCTTTGTTCCCCTCAAACACTCGATTCAATTCACCTATAGTAGTTGATAATGCTCTTACTGTTTATATTACGTCAGTGTGTGTGTGTGTGTGTGTGTGTGTGTATGGGGGGAGGAGAGATTCCTTTGTTTACTGGCACTTATCCCCCTTCAATTTTCCTTCAGTTTTCTTTCATTCTTCCTTCAGTCTGAGCAGGTGTGTCCTTCCATTCATCAAGTGTTTGTCTTTGTATCGTATGTCAATGTCTCCCGCTTTAGTCGAAGTTATGTAGCGTGTCAACCAAACTATTAAAGGTCTGTAGGTTAGTTGATATTCGTTCCTCTCTGGTGTGTGTGTGTGTGTGTGTGTGTGTGTGTGTGTGTGTGTGTGTGTGTGTGTGTGTGTGTGTGTGTGTGTGTGTGTGTGTGTGTGTGTCTTCCCTTCACCAGTTCATACAATAACAACAGAATGTGCCCTACAATTCTATAAATATCTTTCAACCAGAAAAATAAAAGCCTTGAAAAACAAAAGGAATATAAAAGTTGTAATTTTGGAGGACATACGAGTTTGTAATTTTTACCGAGAAGTTTGTCAGCTATTTTCTCCGTCATACCTTCGCTGCTGATGAAAGTAAAGGTGATGTTTACGGTGCCGCGCCGAGACAAAGGATGCAAGATGAGGAATGAAGTTCTCGCGGCGACATTGTGATATAATTACATTGGAGAGGTAATTTACTGTTCTTTATGGCTAGCAAGATTTTACATTAGTTTGTTTACAAGCCTGAAAACACCACTCAGACGACGTCCTTTTTGTTCACGTGGAACGGAACATTGTTCATGAAACAAAAATGTAAAAAAAAAAAGAATGTCACTTAATGACACTCTTGTCAAAAAGAGAGTATAAGAGAACACAAAAAAGTTGTTGGATAAAACATTTTTCAGCAGCCCTGTTATTTACATTCTGAAAATAACGTAGAGTTACAAGAAGAAATAGCAGGAACATAAAGAGACCTTAGGTGTTTAAACGTGAAAATTCTTTCACTAGTAAGGTGAACATAATAAATAGGCCTTGAACAGCAAGGCCGCAATAGAAGGGCAATGATGCAATCAGCAATCTCAAAAGAGCAGTAAGAAGTGTGTGTGTGTGTGTGTGTGTGTGTGTGTGTGTGTGTGTGTGTGTGTGTGTGTGTGTGTGTGTGTGTGTGTGTGTGTCATTATTTCCGTCTTGTGTGTCACAACTCCTCGATTTACATCCCGTACCTACTCACTGCTAGGTGTGTGTGTGTGTGTGTGTGTGTGTGTGTGTGTGTGTGTGTGTGTGTGTGTGTGTGTGTGTGTGTGTGTGTGTGTAAGTGTGTGTGTGTAAATCTCAAGTAAAAAGAAAAAATAAGTTAAAATAGGTTAATCAAAATACTCATTAAAAAAAAAGATTACAGAAGTCACATAAAGAACACTCACGTGTAATATTATGAACGAACACTAAGCAAGTAACTTAACCAAACACTCCAATACATATGATAATTTGAACAAAGCTATTCACATTAATCTTCTTGTTCTCCTCAGGCGGCAATCCTTTCCCTCTACACTCCAGTAATATTTTGTAAACCTTCACCCTCTCCTCTACATCCTTCTCACCTAATCACGGAATGGTACAGCTGCTTCCTCCTTCCTTCTTCATACTAAATTCTTCCATGTCACATTATACCACCTCTTTCTCTACACCTTCCCTCCCTTTCTTTCTGTCTCGACAAACACCACCTCTTACTCTCCGTCTCCCTCACCCTAGTAACAACCACCTTTGTGTGCGTGCCATCAAGCTTGAACTCTTCCAGCATCTAAAAACTTTGGGGTAATATATCGCGCGGCCCTTCTCCCGGATATTACCTTCCCTCCATATCCTGGTAAAGTAAGAAAAAAATGTCACCCTACTTACTATGATCACAGCTTAACATCCGCACAGCCTTCAAACTCGCACCTACGCACACACACCTTCACCACTCCTCACAATACACACGGTATCGTTAAAGAGGCATTAGTGTATTGTAAATAAGTCAATTGAAGCCTTAACCCCTTCAGTACCATGACGCCTTTCCATATTCATTCTGTTTAGCATTTAGTGATTTTACATAGCTTCAGAATCTTATGTAAGAATTAAAATAGTGAAGACTCTACCTCATTAATCTTTTGACCTCCATAAACCTTTCCTAATGCCAATAAAATCGTCTAATCATACACAAATCTCATGGTAAAAATGTGTCCCATTACTGAAGGGGTTAATCATTCGTTTTCCCGGTCTGTTCTCTCGCCTTTCTAACGCCGAAGAGGAGAGGGAACGACGCCTGCACTGACGGGGAGAGAGTGGCGCAAAGGGACCGCTGGGGGCAATCTGAGAGTCGCTCCAACGCCACTAACTTACGCCGACCCTCGCTCATTTGTTGCTGCTCTGAGATACAGCCGTCTTGAAAGCGAATGCAGTCATCAGGTTAAGTGGACGCTCCAGCGCGCGTACATACATACACACACACACACACACAGTCTCTTTCTACATCTCACGTGAACTTAAAACATATATACATACAGGAAAACCATGAAAACCATGAAGAGAGAGAGAGAGAGAGAGAGAGAGAGAGAGAGAGAGAGAGAGAGAGAGAGAGAGAGAGAGTGAGGTAATAATGTAGGAGACTTCCCACTTCCCATTCATCACCTGCTTGACAGCCAACCCCAACAGCCTGCCTGCTTGTCTCACTCTCTATCCCTCTTCCACTTGGATTTTCTCGGAGGCCTCTCACTTCTTCCTACCTTCCTCGTCCTCTGACACTCCCTCCACCTTCCCGCAACCCCTCACACACCCTGGCTTAGCTGAGTCGCTGAGGATTGGGTCGTCATCGGCAATGCAAAAGTCTCAGATTGATGGTAACACTGGAAATTGCAAAAGAAGGGACGAAAAATACTGTACTTCACACAAACACACATGAGAGAGAGAGAGAGAGAGAGAGAGAGAGAGAGAGAGAGAGAGAGAGAGAGAGAGAGAGAGAGTATATACTTTCTTTTAAATGACCTTCCCGTACAGTTCTTCACACGGGCAAGAAGAGCTGTGATAGGTGCGAAATTACCCACACAGGAGGTGATACGCGAAGGTCATGAAGAGCGGAGAGGAGGAGGAGGAAGAGGTGGAGGAATACAAAGGAATACAAAGGAAGGAACGGACAGCAACAGCCCTACTGGGCCTAACGAGGTTGTCTGTGTGCCTATGCTACCACTAAAGATCCTACGAGTTAGAGGCTGAAGGACATCAGGGTTCAAGAAAGAAGAAAAGAGGCCACAGGGAGAGAGAAAGTCAAAGATGTGATAGGAAAGATTGAAGAAGTGATACTATCTAGTACAGTAACTACAAACAAAAAAAGGAGGAGGAGGAGGAGGAGGAGGAGGAGGAGGAGGAGGAGGAGGAGGAGGAGGAGGAGGAAGGGATAAATAAAGAAAAAAAAATAGGAAAGAAAACCCTAAGAAGAGAACTATGGATGAACAAAAAGTAGATAAATTAAAGAGAAAAAAAGGAAAGGAGTATGAGCAAAAGGAAAAATAAGGAATGAGGAGGAAGAAAAGAGAGTGTTTTAAGAAGATATGTATAAGAGTGAGTGGAGAGGGAAGTGAAAGGGAGAGCGAAGTAATAAAAAATCAATCTTAGACGTAATAAGTGATGGATGAAGAAGAAAAAGATACGAGAACAGAAGCTGGAGGGGAAGAAACAGAAGCAGAAGCAGAAGCAGAAGCAGAAGCAGCAGGAGCAGGAGTAGGAGCAAGAACAAGAGCAGGAGGAACTAAACGGCCTTGTTATTACTCACAGGTCACTCATGATAACCTGATCCATCAACCTCCGGCGCCAGAATGGAAACAAGACCTGGACACAAATTGAAAGAAAAAAATGGAGATGATGAAGTGAAAATACTGAGAAATTGAAGAAAAAATGGAGGAAAAAATGTGATATTGGCTCATTAACCCCATCAGAGAGAGAGAGAGAGAGAGAGAGAGAGAGAGAGAGAGAGAGAGAGAGAGAGAGAGGGGTAAGGACGGGAAAGGACGAAAGGTAGTAGTAGTAGTAGTAGTAGTAGTAGTAGTAGTAGTAGTAGTAGTAGTAGTAGTAGTAGTAGTAATAATAATAGCTGTACTAGTGGTGGTGATGGTGATGGTGGTGGTATTGTAATAATAGTAGTAGTAGTAGTAGTAGTAGTAGTAGTGGTGGTGGTGGTGGTGGTGGTGGTGGTGGGTTGGCGAAGAACAGGCTTTACCACGCTGCAAAATCCGAGTTACGAGGCAGCAGTGGTGGCCCGGGGCAGCAGGCGGTGCGGTGCGAGGTGCGGGGAATGTAGTGGTGATGGGCGCGCGGCCACTGCTGGATGGCAGGCGGCGGGGGAATTGGAATGATTATGAAGAGGCAGTGCTGTGAAGTGTAATGCGGAGCGGAAATGGAGAGAGAGAGAGAGAGAGAGAGAGAGAGAGAGAGAGAGAGAGAGAGAGAGAGAGAGAGAGAGAGAGAGAGAGAGAGAGAGAGAGAGTTTGTTATTAATGTAAGGCTTGTGTGAAGTGTTTCTTTGTATGTAGAAAGAGGAAGATGAGGAAAACACGAAGGAAATAATCTAAGCAGGAGGAGGAGGAGGAGGAGGAGGAGGAGGAGGAGGAGGAGGAGGAGGAGGAGGAGGAGGAGGAGGAGGAGGAGGAGGAGGAGGAGGAAGAGGAGGAGGAGGAGGAGGAGGAAAAGGAGGAGGAACGAGGCAGGGGGTGTGAGAGAGGGAGGATAGATAGATAGAAAGATTGGTAGACAGATAAATATATATAGATAGATAGATGGATAAATGATGACGAAAATCAGAAGCACAAGTAGTAGTAGTAGTAGTAGTAGTAGTAGTAGTAGTAGTAGTAGTAGTAGTAGAATAGTAGTAGTTTCGCTTTCCAGTCTCGGTGGGGTTCCAAACTTGACTGACACAAGTAATTTATTCGCGGGCAAATCTTGACGCGGCGAATCTTGTTCTTGGTAGCGAGGGAGAGTTGACCAGAGTGTTTGATGAGCTTGGTTGTGTCCTTCCTTTCTTCCCCTCTTCTTCCCCTTCTCCTCTTCTCATTCCGGTCACTCATTCCTATAAAACTCCTTCTTCTCCCCCTTTTTCCCTTTCTCCTTCCTTCCTTCCTTCCTTCCTTCCTTCTCCCTCTCATCCCTTGTTTGTTTATTTGCTTCTATTAATGTCAGGGTTTTCCGATTTTCACCGCAACTTCCGCCCCTTTCCGTCTTTCATTATTATTATTATTATTATTATTATTATTATTATTATCGTTTATCACAGTTGTTTGTTTTTATTTTTTTCGTTTTCTTTGTTCTTTCGTGTCTTTTGTCCTTTTGTTTCTTTGTTTTATGTCTTAACTCATCCTGTGTGGATTAAAGCGTTTTTCTGACCTTTTATTTCTTTGCAGTTAGTGTCTCTCTCTCTCTCTCTCTCTCTCTCTCTCTCTCTCTCTCTCTCTCTCTCTCTCTCTCTCTCTCTCAGTATTTCACATTTAATATCTCCCCCTCATTTTTATTTTTCCTTTCTCTTCCATTTTATCCAGTGTTCATATTCTCTTTTTCAGTAACATTCCAGTTTTTATCTTTTTTTCCCTTCTTGCATTTGTCATCTTCCTCTTCCACCTCTTCCTCATTCTTGTCCCACATTTCGTCAACAACAACTATAATTTTTTCATTGAAGTATCTGGTTTTATTTCATCGATTCAATAGGAGTTCATTCCCTTTATACAATGAATTATAAAGAGAGAGAGAGAGAGAGAGAGAGAGAGAGAGAGAGAGAGAGAGAGAGAGAGAGAGAGAGAGAGGTTGGAATGAAAAAATGAAAGACGACTGGTGTTGGCGGATGGGGTGGAGAGAGAGAGGCAGTTTCGACATTTTCTCCCCCTTAAAAGGAAGGAAAATCTGGAGATGGCGACGGGCGGCTGTAGAAAACACGACTGACCTCCTATCATCATCCTGATCTTGACCTCGCCCTTGACCTTTCAGCAGCGGGTTTATTGATGTTCCGTGGGTGAATATGACACGAGGCTGAGAAAATGACAGGAAAGGGTGACGGAAAAGAGCCGGGAATGGTGACGATAACAAGAGGATGATTGCCATTAACCCATTCAATATTGGTACACATTTTTACCTTGAGATTTGTGTATGATTAGACCAATTTAGTGACATTAGCTAGAGTCTATGGAGGTCAGAAGATTAATGGCCACAGTCTTCACTATTTTAATCCCCCACTTACATTTCTGAAGTTGTATAAAATCATCAAATAGTAAACACAATGAATACGTAAACGTGCCGTAGTACTCAAGGGGTTAACAGGAGTCCATAAAAACAAGTGAACTAAGGATACACCGAGCGAACCGGAGAGTTAAGATAAGAATATGTGTGTAGCGGAGAAAGCAACACTAAGAAATGAAAGTAAAGAAATATAAACACGCAGATGATAGTGATAATGATGTTGATGAAAAGGAAATGGAGAAGAAACACAAAGAACAAAAACAACATACATATTAACCATAATGATTGGCTTTACTAGTGTTGCTGTTATAAATTACACAGTTTACTATGAAAAGAGACAAGACACATGATAATAAAGAAAATAAAAAAAAAAAAAAAGTCGATTAGAAAGATTACTAGAAATTCTCGCTTGAAAAACTATTCGTGAACTGGCATCTAAGTGGGCCTTTCTGTCAAGTAGTTTTTGTTGCCCTTCGCAAGATTTCCCATTACATAAAAAAGAAAAATTCCTTCCATCAATGGCAGTTTTATTGGCAAGACAGGCAGCTTACCATATCGCCGGAGAGGAAGAGATGAGAAGGAGACGCTGTGCTGGATGACATGGCAACGCAACACAACATAACAACAGAGAAGACGCCTGTTGTGCAAGGACTTTTGACGCGACCACCATTACATTCATCCAATTTAGTCTCCTCATCAACAACTCTCTCTCTCTCTCTCTCTCTCTCTCTCTCTCTCTCTCTCTCTCTCTCGCTCGCTCTGTGTGTGTGTGTGTGTGTGTGTGTGTGTGTGTGTGTGTGTGTGTGTGTGTGTGTGTGTGTGTGTGTGTGTGTGTGTGTGTGTGTGTGTGTGTGTGTGTGGGTAAATTCCCAGCGCCTTTCTTCCGTCTCCTATGCTCTAATAGGATGTAATTTCACCCTGTTTGATAATTCACTGACTGAAGAAGCACGAAATTGCCCACTGAACTTTTTCGTGCTCTTTTAAAGACAGCTAACTTCACAACAAAACTACATGTGTGTTATCCAGACGATGACCTATAGAAAAATCGTCACACACACACACACACACACACACACACACACGCCCGGTAGCTCAGTGGTTAGAGCGCTGGCTTCACAAGCCAGAGGACCGGAGTTCGATTCCCCGGCCGGGTGGAGATATTTGGGTGTGTCTCCTTTCACGTGTAGCCCCTGTTTACCTAGCAGTGAGTAGGTACGGGATGTAAATCGAGGAGTTGTGACCTTGTTGTTCCGGTGTGTGGTGTGTGCCTGGTCTCAGGCCTATCCGAAGATCGGAAATAATGAGCTCTGAGCTCGTTCCGTAGGGTAACGTTTGGCTGTCTCGTCAGAGACTGCAGCAGATCAAACAGTGAACACACACAAGTATTGGCTCTTCTATGGTGTTTCCTCTACAAGCATTCATAAACACGAACAAATGGATTCCGATGGCTGTGGTTTGCGGCGATAGGTGAACGGCAGGAAGGCTTTGGCACACAAGATAACTACACCGTAGATAAGCCGTCCTCATACACTTCCGCTCTTCCCCAACACACACACACACACACACACACACACACACACACACACACACACAGACAGACAATTCCCTACCGCTCCATTACGCCGTGTCTCATTGTATCCCACAGTCAAAGGGAGAGTACACCTGTTCGTTTAGGCTTCTGAGGCCACGCACGTTACATTCTCCTCCCCGTGCCAACTAGGAATTCACACAACACACGTAACAGACGCGAGAGAAAAGAAAAATAATACGAAGGGAGAGAAAAAGAATATGTATACACCAGCCAGACCTGACGGAGGCATCGCGGGAAGAACTGACATCCAATAACAGAAACATGATATCAAAAGATTCTTGTGAGCACTCAAGACACACAAACGAGAGAGAAGGAATGGCGGAATGAGATGCAGAAGGAGAGGAAACGCGAGTTGTGGAGAAAGAAAGAGCAGAGAGAGAGAGAGAGAGAGAGAGAGAGAGAGAGAGAGAGAGAGAGAGAGAGAGAGAGAGAGAGAGAGAGAGAGAGAGAGAGAGAGAGAGAGACAAAGTAGCGCTTTGTCTGTGGAAATTCTTCAAATATTTATTTCTCACATGTGTTTATGTACTGAGAGTTATTATTATCGTCACTATCACTCATATTGTTGCTATTGTTGTTGTTATCATTATCAAAAAAAACTATCACTATTACTTATCACTACCATTATTATTATTCTTACTTCAGTTTCCACTATCATTACAACAACAACAATAACAACAACAACGTATTATTTCTACAAACTCACCACCACCAACACTGCAGCTCAGTTTAATATTACACAACATTAACAAGTCACCAAACCAATTTCCTCAGATTACAAAAGCTTTTCATCGTCTTCATTTGCCTCCAATACTCTTCTTCCTCTTTCCCTCTCTTGTCTATAGGCTCTCCTCTTCCTCTTACTTCACATCTGCCATTCACCACTTCCCCATCCTTTTTTTGCCTTCCTTTGAGTGTCCTCCTCCTGTTTCCTTCATTCTTCGCCTCCCCTTTCCCTCTAGTCTGCTCTCTCGCCTTCCCTGCTCCCCCTCTGCACTCTAAAGCCCCTTCTCACCCTCTTCGCTTGCCCAATTCGCAGCAAAAATCCCAAGCACTCTCATGGAAAAAAAAAGATTCGAGGTAGTTTGTTTCTTATTTTTTTTTTTTTATGGAGGGGCAGTGTTTGGAATTGAACTGAAAAAAAAAGTTAAATTCCATGACAATACAGTATGAGTAAGGGAGTGATACTTTTTTCACAGTTTTTTTTTTTCTCTCTCTTCTCCGTGTACCTTCTGCCCTAAGTTCTAATTTCTTTTACATCCATCCAAGCTAAAAACATCGATATGTGGTTTTAAAACTTCTGCGCCTTCGTCAAATATTTACACGCCATCGCTGCAGCGAGGAATTGAAATTACACATGCATGTCTTGGCATCTGTCATGCAGGTAGGAATAATTAGGTGGCTTTCTTTTTTTTACGGGGCGGAGAAGCGTTGGTTTTGGTTTCAACTTATAAAACTCGCTTTCTACAAAACACTCACAAAAATGTTTGATATACAAAACAAAGGGGGCCATAACAATCATGTATGACAAGGTTTATTAGAAAAAAATACATAAGATATCATAAATATCTAGCGATGGAATGAATAACTGAGCAAACCAGAAGCAGCACCGGATATTTGGTGATCTTGGTTACTCAATTATTCACGCCCAACTTTTTGGCAGGTGATGCAGACACTATACTAATAGGCGTTGTAACCAAGAAAATAATAAATAAATACATCCTGATTTTAGTAATGAATCCTTTACGGTAGAACTTTTCGCTATCTATTTACTGAAAATATTTGAACTAAACTAAACCACGCCATTCCTTGTCCGTGAAGACCTCGCAATAAATAACAACACACACACACACACACACACACACACACACACACACACACACACACACACACACACACACAACAAGGTGGGCGTATCTCCAATAATAATTCAGAACACATACTTGTAACTTTTCTGTGGCATTCCATCTGCAGTGCCAGGAAAAAGAAAACAAAAAGATAGTGAAGATGAAGGGTCTCTTAAAAATGGAACGTCACTACTACTACTAATACTATTATTATTATTACTACTACTACTACTGCCACCATTAGTTCTACTATTACTACTGCTATCACTACTCACACTACTAATACTATTACCACTACTACTATTACTACCAGAGCTAACACCACAACCACCACCACCACCACCACCACCACCACTACTACTACTACTACTACTACTACTACTACTACTACTACCACCACCACCACCACTACTACTATTACTACTACTACTACTACTACTACCATCGTCCTACATGTAGTTAGGTGATTATTTAGAAAACTTATCACAAAACTTTTACAAGGGAGAGCCATCCTACAGTGCTCCCGATAGCTCTTCCTTTAGTTCGTTTATTGTATTTATAGAGACCTAAAAAAATAGAATCTCCGCAAATAAAATAAAAAAAATCCTAGGTGGAAGGTTACGATCAATGCCGGAATAGCGTAACACCACAACGAGTGTTCTAAATGTTACTGTAATCATTTATACAACAGCAGATCCCACCGAAGAGAATTAGATACTTTTACTTCCGCGACACCAAAAAAGGTCAATATCGAGCACCAGGTCATAACATCACAAGGGGAAGAGGGCGGCTGTACTCTAAATTAACACAGCAGTCACGGTGAAATAACCTTTTCTGGACCACAAAATAAACCAACAAAAAATCGGTACTAAGAAGTGTTTAGGATATCTCTCTCTCTCTCTCTCTCTCTCTCTCTCTGCGGAACCTAAAGGATAATACTACAAGGCAAATCTTTCTCGTACACATACTCTGGAGCACTAATCATCTCTACAGGTTTGAAAATAGTTAGTGCGGTTTGATAGTAAGGCAAGGTTCCTCAAGGGGTGGGTTGCTGAGTAATACAAGGCAGACATACATTACTGAACATGGCGAGAGAGAGAGAGAGAGAGAGAGAGAGAGAGAGAGAGAGAGAGAGAGAGAGAGAGAGAGAGAGAGAGAGAGAGAGAGAGAGAGAGAGAGAGAGAGAGAGAGAGAGAGAGAGAGAGAGAGAGAGAGAGAGAGAGAGAGAGAGAGATCCACTTCGTATAAAAATAGGAAGAAAAAAAACGAAATAAAAAACAATATTACTGTGTGTGTGTGTGTGTGTGTGTGTGTGTGTGTGTGTGTGTGTGTGTGTGTGTGTGTGTGTGTGTGTGTATATGAGCCTCCCACCGCAAGTTCCCCCAGCACGATATCTAGTGGATCAGACACCCGGAGCAGCACAAAGCGCCTTGAGATCGTTACACCAAGGAACACCGAGAGAGGATAATGTGAAGGATTAGGTGGATAAGGAGCGTCTGAGGGCAGCGAGCGGGCGAGGGGCGCTGAACATCCTACCTCCTCTTAGCAAAACAAATTGTCTTAATGCCGGGTACTTTTTTCTTATTAGTGCGAAATAACCAGAGAGGCAAAGTAAATAAGGAAGGAAGATGAAGCAAGAGCAAGAGTAAGAGCAAGAGCGAGAGAGAGAGAGAGAGAGAGAGAGAGAGAGAGAGAAAGGTGTCTAATGTACGTATGGGCTCAATATATAACGACTATACAATTGCACACCTGTAATATATGAGGTGATAAGAAGGCAGGTATAAAGGCCGAAGCTCAAATAACACATGAAGCACAAGTCCAAAGTCTCGACAAAGAATTACAAGAACGATGACGGAGAATTTATGTGCGCAGGGAAGGGAAGGAAGGAAGGAAAGGAAGAAAGAAAGAAAGAAAGAAAGAAAGAAAGAAAGAAGGAAGGAAGGAAGGAAGGAAGGAAGGAAGGAAGGAAACACAGCAAGAAGGAAGGGAGGAAGGGAGGAAAGGAAAACGAATGAGGAGAATGCAAGGTGATACAATAATAAAAGACAGTAAGGGGACGAGGAGGGGCGTGAACTGAGATTGAGAAAAGCGTGTGAAAAGCGGGGAGGGGGAGAAACACGGGTAAAAGTAAACTGCATTCTCTGTAGTTTGTGAGATCGAGAGCGAGAGAGAGAGAGAGAGAGAGAGAGAGAGAGAGAGAGAGAGAGAGAGAGAGAGAGAGAGACACACACTAACACAATGCAACTCTTCCCTCCCCTTCTTCTTTTTTTTTCTTTTTTAAGGGAACTGAGCAGGATAGTAAGGACGAAGGCTTATCCCCACCCACCACCTCTCTTACCGCCACGGTCAAGCAGGAAGAAATGGACCATGCAGTTCGAGAAAAGTCCATGATAATTCTAGTAGGAACGAGACGAGAAATACACTGTTGTCATCTTTTGTTTGGTGCTAGGCTACGCGTGCCAATCTCAGAAAAAGAGGAAAGTAACAAGGAATACAAAAGGAATACAAAGGAAAGCCAAACAGCAACAGACTTCTTGGTCCTTTCGGGGCTGTTTGGTAATTACTTCCAACTACCTACAGAGAGGAGGAGGAGGAGGAGGAGGACGAAGAGGAAGAGGAAGAGGAGAGGGAGAGGGAGAGGAAGAGGAGGAGGAGGAGGAGGAGGAGGAGGAGGAGGAGGAAGAGGAAGAGGAAGAGGAAGAGGAAGAAGAAGAAGAAGAAGAAGAAGAAGAAGAAGAAGAAGAAGAAGATGATGATGATGATGATGATGAAGAAGACGTAGAAAAAGGAAGAGAAGAAGAAGGAGAGGAGGAAGAGGAGGAGGAGGAGGAGGAGGAGGAGGAGGAGGAGGAGGAGGAGGAGGAGGAGGAAGAGGAGGAGGAAGAGAAGAAGAAGAAGAAGAAGAAGGAGGAGGAGGAGGAAGAGGAGGAGAAGTAGAAGGAGGAGAAGAAAAGGAGGAGGAGAAGGAGAAGGAGAAGGAGAAGAAGGAGGAGGAAGCAGCAGCAGCAGCAGCAGCATTGCACTTAGTCTCTTCCTCATTAAGGTCTCAAAGAACTCCATTTTACTAAGTATCTGGACCTAATTAATTCCGAGGATCAAGCAGGTTCCGCAGACTTGGCTAGGTAAGCTGGGTGGCTCTGAGCTCAACGCTGTTTGGTTGTAGGTTGCTGCTGTGGTGGTGGTGGTGGTGGTGCTGGTACTGAGTGAGTGTGTAGTGGTGGTGATGATGGTGGGTATATTTCTGCCTGGGGCTAATCAGTTCTCTTACTGCGGGGGTACGGGGAAGGGGAGGGGATGTGATAGTGGTAGTACTGGCGCTGACAGGGGCTAATAGGGATGTGTTGGAATGAGTGAAGCTGAAAATAAGCTGAAGGTGAGGTGACGCATAAGTAGTGTAGGCTTCGATTTTGGTGACGCTTGGGCCTATATTCTGCTGAAACACTTCCTTGCCGCACCTTCACTTTTTTCCAAAGGGTTCTATAGTTGAGGTGACACTTTTTTTTTTAAGGATGTTCTGTGATTCTAGTGAAATGTTAACAAGTTTTCAACATTATCAACAGGAAAAATACTCTTTAGAACTCGGCTAATCGTCTCTGTAGTCTTTGAAAATGGTCACGGTGAGGGAAGGAAGCGTTTCTGAATATAGCGCTTGCAGTTATACAATAACACTGCATCCACTTCCTCTCTGTTTTGCGCTCAATTTTTAGTATGTTGGTGTGCTGGCAGTCTAATGGTTGTCTAATGTTGTGTGGCGGTGGCATAGTGGATAAGGTGGCGAGCGTGGGATCGGGCATAAGTCCACGCATAGGTTCAAATCTCACCACGTACCACCTTGATACTTTACTATTTGTCGAGTGGAGAAAAAAGAAAAGAAAAAAAAAAAGCCGGCATTGGAGAGAGGTTGAGGGGAAACAATATATCCATCCACAGTTATATTTTGCAAGGACACAGTCAGCAGGTCAGAGAGGTTAAGACTGAGAGGCACAAACTAAGTACAGTGGAAGTTAACGCAGAGGGGTAAAGTGAGAGGTAGGAACACAAATTGGGGCAAGATACGGAAAGTTGAGGCAAGGTACGGAAAAAAGTACCTTGCCTCTTCTTGTGTTTGCCTACCACTCACTTCACACACTGGTCTTCATTTATACATCTTGAGTGTAGAAGGTTACTGGTGCTCGATTTCTGGCCAGTACTAGTTGAGGACTAAGATACTGACTTGTACAGGTCTAATTAGCCCCCTTCTGTACCATGCCGCGTTTTCATATTCATTCTAGTTACTATTTAGCGATTTTATACAGCTTCAGAAACTCATGTGCAGGATTAAAATAGTGAAGACTGTGGCCATAATCTTCTGACTTACATAGACTCTTCGTAATGTAAATAAAATGATCTAATCGTACAGAAATCTCAAGATAAAAGTGTGTCCCAGCACTGAAGGGGTTAATAGCATCTACGAGGCTTACGGAGGACTGCGTGAGAATGAGTGGGCGTTGCTCAGTGTGGAAGGATCGGCTGGACGTGGCCGACTGACTGACTGACTGGCTGGTTGGCTCCTGAGAAAAACTCTATCTATATTGACTCGGATTAATATAAATTAATATAATGCCTAGAGCTCAAAGATCATGAAAATTTCGCATAGAAAAGTCCTAATTAAACTGAGAATCACAATACGGTGTGTGTGTGTGTGTGTGTGTGTGTGTGTGTGTGTGTGTGTGTGTGTGTGTGTGTGTGTGTGTGTGTGTGTGTGTGTGTGTGTGTGTGTGTGGATAGTGGAAGCAACCCCACTTAAGGCAAAGTAAAGGAGGCTGTTAAGTTAATGCAATACTTAATGAAGCTCTGCTGCTCTTCCTCTCATCCTCCCAGGACCACTTGCTTCCTTATACACACACACACACACACACACACACACACACACACACACACACACACACACACACACACACACACACACACGCCTCTTGCTAATCCTTAACTTTTTTCATCAACCTGGTATTAACAGTAAGATCGTTTAGGCGGGGCGGGTCGGGGCCGCGCAGTACATACGCGCCCCTAGAGTGCCAAGTTTTAATTAAATAAGCCCGGTAGTGGAGCGTCGATGGGAGCGCAGAGAAAAGAATGTAAAAGTAGGTTTCTTTTTGTTATTTCGTGTTTGTTATCTCTTCTTTCTCCGAGGCTGATGGCAAGTATTTGGTTCCTGGAGCCTCGTCTTGACGGAACCACTGGGCATAATAGCGGGAGAGCGATGGTGTGACGTGCGGTCCTCCCCTTCGCGAGTCCCTAAGTACTTGGATGAGGACAAGGACGAAGGCCAAGAAAAAAGGGACGAGGAAAACAAAGAGATAAAAAAAAAAAAAAAAAAAAAACAAGGGTAAAGACTATGAGAAGAAAAAGAGAAGAGGATAAAAAAAAATAACCTCATCTGTGAGTGGGGAAAGAGCTGGAGAAAAAAGGAATTTGAGGTATAGAACAGTTAAAGAAGGGGCAAAAATGTAATTGGGTTGTAAAACTGAGGGAAAAAAATGTAAGACGAAAAGTTATAGAGTTAGTGAGCGGAAAAGAAAAAAAAGAAAGAAAAAAGCAGGGCAGGAGATGACATCGAGTGTGTGTAAGGAAAACATTCACCAATGAAGCCCATCGGTGGGAAATAAAAACCCACAAGAAGAGGATGGCGGGAACTTAGCAGCGAGTGTGGTGAGAGAGAGACCGAGGGGAGCCATGGAGGGGCGTGGTCCAGCACACAGGAGAGCCACCCACCTCTTTACAGTCCACCCACCCTGCCCCACCTCTCCACTACTCCACCTTATTACCACCTCGCATTCATCTGATCTACCACCTTCTTTACCACCCCTCGCCACCCTCATCTCTATCCACCTTACTCCACCTCTCCATTGCATACTCCTCGGCACCCAACTCTCGCACTCTGAACCTGACCTAACTCGCTCCTCAGTATCCCTTCTTATCCAACTCCAGCCAATGTAATCTCTCTCATCACTCACCGTCTCTCTCTCTCTCTCTCTCTCTCTCTCTCTCTCTCTCTCTCTCTCTCTCTCTCTCTCTCTCTCTCTCTCTCTCTCCTGTTGCTGTTTCTATTCGTATTTCTTCCCTTACCTTCCATTCTCTCCCAATTTCCTCCTCTGCTACTTAACTTAAAAAAAATTTCCCCGCACCCATCGCCATCTCTCTTCCTTCATTACGGCCACGAGCACCTAAGCTTCCCCCCAACGCTCCTCACGGCCTTTCGACGTCTTCATCCTCAGCTCGGGGCGTTCAACTCTCCCTTAACTGAGCTTCTTACGACCACAATCCTTAATGACATCTGAGAAATTACCCCGCTTACCGCCCCGCCGCCGCCACTGCCACCGCCGCCGCTGCCACTATGCCATCAACGGATTTCCACCATTACCACATTCGATAAAACCTCAACCATCACTCTCTTGGTTACTCAACCCCTGCTGCTGCTTCCTCTCTCCTCTCTCCCCTGAAGATCCATTTCCCACCTCCTTTTGTACGAATCGTCTTAATTACATCAACCAAGAATCTCTCCCTCACGGCTGGTGGAGGACAGTCAATTAAGGCGGATAACAGTAATTGCCGACATAACTACACGCCCGAGGGTCACCTGCTCCCCAGGTGGCAGTGGTGTTGATGGGCGGGGAGGGGCGCTTAGCGGAGGAAGGGGAAGGTGACCTCGTGCGTGTGGGCTGAGTCACTGTCGATCCGCCTGTCTGTGCAGCTCACATTCAGACCGCTGCTTGACGCGATGCTCGTTAATATTCGAGGCGTCTAGTAATTCTTGGCGGGACTACCTGTGGACAGAGTAGTGAGGGCGGGCAGAACGGGGAGGGCGGTAGGCTGAGGTGCGGGTCCAGGCGGCGGCGACTAGGAAGGAGGGAGGGGCGTCCCGAGCCTCCTCAGCCAGCGGGATCATTAGCGACTGGAAGGCGGGCCGAGAATTTCAATGGCACCTGGCAGGGATGCATTATTCAGCGGCACTCCTCAGGCACCAACTCCGATTTGATTAAGACTCGGACTTGCGGCCGTGACCGGCAAGGCAATGCAATTTGTAGATTGGGTGGGACCCTGCCAAGTTAGGAGAGGAATCCAGGACCGACGTGGTGCCTTCTCCTGCATGTTAAGTATATAAATGGCCGAGGTGATACAGGGTGGCAGTGACAGACCTTCTCAGCTTGGCCTCACTCCACCAGGTGCTCGGCCACGAGTCATGACGGATACACAGGCCGAGCTGCCGGGCTGGGCCGAGCATGAGTATGGGAGGCGGTGGCAGTGGCACGTGTGTGGCGGGGAGGTGTGGTGAGCCCTTCCCTCGCTCCAGGGTTTGGAAAGAGTCCAGCGAAACGTCCTTGAGACAGCACTCATCGTGCACAGGGCGTCTGCACGAGACTCGCGGAATAACAACCGTGTGTTCTTCAACAACATAAGTGTGAGCAAGCACGCACAGGGGGGAAATAAATCACGAGAAGTATGCAACACAAGGAAAGTTTCCTATGCCAAGACGCGCCAGTCCTCGACGGTCTCTGAAGCACGAGGATGAACGAAGCTTTGTGGTGACAGGACTTAGGCACGGCCGGCAGGTCCCGTGTAGATGGCAGGCCGCGGCGGCAAACATCGCATCCCTTAATGAGGAGGAAGTCGGGACTAGTCTCGCTTCCTTAAGAACATTGCCTCTTCTTCCCTCCCCTCCCGCTCCCTCCCCGGTATCTGTTGTGACGTCAGTCTAAACACGAGACAAAGCGGTCGTCAACAAACCTCTGCAAAGAGCACCCGACAGATCTGTGTGTGCGTATTTTCCGCACTCCGACCACGCGCTAGTACACACACACACACACACACACACACACACACACACACACACACACACACACACACACACACACACACACACACACACACATACATTCTCTCTCTCTCTCTCTCTCTCTCTCTCTCTCTCTCTCTCCCTTCTTCATTTCATTCCTTTATTCCCTTCCACGAAAGAACCATTACCGTTATTCCAAGGCAAGACGTATTCTTCCTTGATATTTCTTACGCTCTTTTTTTCCCTTCACCGGAATACTTCGCAACTCCTCTCCTGCTGCATTCTTCTTCTTAGGTCTATTTGCCCAGCTATCGCCTGTACCCCCTGGGGTTCACGTTATCTACCTGCTGGCGTGTTTAATCCTCCTTCCTAAAGTTTTCCCTCGGCGCCACTATACCAAGCAAAGATTCCTAGCACGCTCTTTACCTACCCTGTATGATATTCTTAATCACCTCTCCTGGGAGCCTATGAGCCTACCTTTCTCTCTCTCTCTCTCTCTCTCTCTCTCTCTCTCTCTCTCTCTCTCTCTCTCTCTCTCTCTCCGCCCTTCCTTACCTTATTCCAAAAACCATTCCCCTTCTCTCCCTCAGCACTAACTAACCCTTTCCTCCAAACATTTCCACCTCCGGCGCCTCTTCCCATGCATACTGATACATCCTTAACCAACCCTTCCTTTCCTCCTTCCCATCCTAACCTCTCTCTCTCTCTCTCTCTCTCTCTCTCTCTCTCTCTCTCTCTCTCTCTCTCTCTCTCTCTCATTTCCCCGATATACATTGCCTATTTCCCTCCCTCCTTCCTTCCTATCCCTCCCTCTATCTCTCCGCCTGGCACCTCCCTCCTCTTTCCTCCCCCAGGCAAACAACACTCCAGCAGGGATTCACCTCGTGTGCAAATATTTACTCCCTTCACCGTGCAGTGTCGAGTGGCTAATGACAGTATGAAAGAGGAGCAAGAAACTTCTCCCAGCCTGCGAGGAGACGACGACGAGGAGGAGGAGGAGGAAAAACAGAAAGGAATGAAAAAAAAAGAAGCGGTAAAAGGAAAAAAAAAGAAAAAGGAGGGGAGGTAGAAAGTCAGTGGCGAAAAGAGACGGAGGTAAACGTAGCATAACGTGAAGAAAGGATGAGAAAAGGAAGAGCAAACAAAGACAAGGAAAGAAAATATGAAGACAAGAAAAATGAGAGGAAAAAATGGACTGTGAAAGGGAGTCAGAAGGGTAGGAACAATGTGAGAGAGAGAGAGAGAGAGAGAGAGAGAGAGAGAGAGAGAGAGAGAGAGAGAGAGAGAGAGAGAGAGAGAGAGAGAGAGAGAGAGAGAGAGAGAGAGAGAGAGAGAGAGAGAGAGAGAGAGAGAGAGAGAGAGCTATATGTAAAAATGAATGAAAAAAAAAACTAAATAAAGCGAAAAATGTGAAACGGAGCAGTAAAGTAAAAGTCACGTCAGAATTAAGCTTAAAAATATTCGCTGACAAATAAAATTGTACGCAAAAAGACATGAAAAAAAAGCAAAAAAGAAAATGGAAGCATAAAGAAAACTGAATTCATGCGGCAAATTAAAATGTTAACCATAAATAATGGAAAAAAAAAATCTCAACCATGAAATAATCTCACATGAGAGAGAGAGAGAGAGAGAGAGAGAGAGAGAGAGAGAGAGAGAGAGAGAGAGAGAGAATCACACTCGTAACTGTGCGGAAAATTATAAATTCTCACAAAACAAAAAAAAAAAAAAAAAAAAAAAAATAAATGAATAAAATCATTACGTCAATTCATTTCCAAAGGTCAGACTTTACGAAGCAGTCCTTTACACCAACCATCAATGAGCTACATCAGGTCACCAAATGAGACCAGCAAAATTTTCAGCATTAACAAATAGTGAAAGAGTGAAACGCAAGTGGAGGGGAACTGCAATGTATCGGAAAACAAAGCCAATGTTTCTTATTTATTTCAGTATTCATATATATATATATATATATATATATATATATATATATATATATATATATATATATATATATATATATATATATATATTTTATTTTTTTTTTTCCAAAGCAAGGGTCATACGGCAATAGATATACCAACAGTTTCCCTCGCTCTCCTCCCACCCCTCGTGCAGTGACATTCGGTAGCGGAAAGACGCAGCAAGCCGGCTGTCAGGGGAGGCTGCTCAATCAGAATTGCTAACTCAGGCCGGAAGGGAAGATGAAGGGACGCACAAGTTGCTCTAGATGCGGGGAATACAAAAAAAACACTCGCGAGACTCATATGAAGTCGTATTATTTGGTTGAACATAAGGAAGATTGTGTGTAGCAACAGGGATCACCAATACAACTCTACAAACCTAATACGAAGAAGAAAATAAATGTAAAAACAAAACCTGCCTTTAGAAATACAATAAAACAAGAGAAAACTATTAACAACAAAAAGGAAATACGAAAAGAGAAAAGAATAAAAACGCAGTTACGTCTACTCACCTACCGAACCACTCACGCCTTAGGCCCCAGAGGGCGTGAGCTGCAGCCTCCACCAGCCTCCTGTCAACAAGCTCGTGAGAAGGCCAGCAACAGCACCTTCTGCCCAGTCTTTCGTGGCCCCGCCGCCGGGCACCTCGACCCTCCTGCCACCACCTGTTGCAAGGGTCCACCTCGGTCCCGCCCGACACACCACATCAATTATTCAGGTGCAGGCAGGGGTCCTAGAACACCTCTCCGCTGCCACTAACCCGTCCCTGAAACTACCATTCCCCTGCCAGCACTCTTTCCTTATACAAGCATCACCTCCCTTCCCAGAATCCATTACTCTGCGCCGCTAACCCTTCCTTAAAAATACCATTCCCTGCCAGGACTTTCTCCCTACTGCAGCAGCACGTCTCCCATGTCAGATACTACTTCTCTGCCAGCACACTTTCCTTACCGTCAGCATTACCATATAGGCACTCTTGCAAGCATTCCCCCTCTGCTAGATTCCATTTCCATGTTAGCACATCTTCCTTCACCACCACCCCTCAGCCCTCACCTTTCCCTGCCTCAACTAAAACCTTTGAATAGTGAACAAAAAAATATGCAAATAAAATAAATAAATAAAATAATAAACATAAATAAAAAAAAGTCTACCTAACAGTTTTCCTACATCATTCTAAAGGTGGTGGATTCACACTGACTGTGGCAACGTAATTAGCAAGAATACTGTTTTCTCTATTTTCCTTCCAACAGACGCAATTTTGTGCTACGCTCTTTTGCATTTCTCTTCCACTAAGACAAGGAAAAAGGATTCGTTAAAATCTTATAATCTTATTCAGTGTGTTTTTGACCTTCGGCAGAATTCTTTTACCAGTGCAGGGGAGGGAGGAGGGAGGGAGTGTCGGAGAGGGTGGGGATGGATTAAGTTTTATGGCACTGCGTAAAATGTTGAGGTCGTCCGGGATCAGCGTTAAAGAGTGTGTCATTCATCTCGGGAGTTGGCACATCCATTTTCACACTTGTCACAGATAACTTTTACACTCATAAAGCAAGATTCAAATACACAACACACACACACACACACACACACACACACACACACACACACACACACACACACATATATATATATATATATATATATATATATATATATATATATATATATATATATATATATATATATATATATATATTTTTTTTTTTTTTTTTTTTTTTTTTTTTATTTATTTATTTTTTTTAAATCTCTCTCTTTCTCTCTCTCTTTCTGGTTTCGCAGCACAACCAAAATTTTCTGGCCACTTGAATAAGAGAAATCTCGAGAGGCTGCATATCGCCGCACCTTCACCAGGGACGTGCCCTCCGCACCACAGGTGTTATTATGACTTCCACGGTACGGCCACTCTGACACCGCAGTTCCCACGCTGGCGGAAAATTGGACTGAGTGCGGGGTGCGACATCTCCCTTAAGACCACTTCCCCTTACTCACCGCCAACGCACGTGAGATCCGGCTTTTACTTTCACTCACAAAAAGAGAATTACCAAATACTTCACATGTTAGAATTTGGCAATAACGATTTGACAGCCTACGTACGTACATACTGTCAAACACGTACACAGCCAACCTCAGAAACACAGTATTCACAACCCACATCCTCTCTCATTGAGTGCAAGCGTGTACTCACCTATTCATCTTTATCAGTATGTCCCCTCTGTTGATGTAGGCCTGAGTGTAGTCCGCCCTCATACTGATGGCCTGTCGGTAGAGGGCGTCGGCCTCCTCCAGGCGGGTTTCATTCCTGGCTATCAGGTTAGCCAGGTTGAGGAACACGTTGAGATGGTTGGGGGCGATGCGGGCCTGATAGCTCTCCCCGGGCTTAGCTTTGGGCAGTAGCGACTTGGCCTGGGGGGAGGGAGAGCAGTGGCAGCAGAGGAAAGACACAGAACACGATAATGATGTTGACGACGACAATGGAAGATGAAAACAAAGCAAGGATCATTATTAGCTTTCCAGTAGAAAAACGTCAAGAGGATAATGAGAAGAAGCGAATGAACTTCATTAGTTTCGTAAAAGGTAAAATCAAAACGGTGATGAAAAGAATGGATAGTTTAGTAGACTAGAGATTGACAGAAAGAAGCATCAGCACCAGACATTTCCTCTTCTCACACGCCAATAATGTCATTCTATATGCATAAAGATGCAATAAGCTTATATAACATACTTTCCTACACAATTCACAGGAAAAACCGAGCTCTATTCATGAACAAAAGCGTAGAAGTTGATTTTCTAGTGAAATAGCGGTTTAGTTCAGAAAGCTGCCTAATGAGAAATGCGCTAATATATATTCAAAGATGTTACGTGAAAAAGTTACGAAAATTCCCTACCAAACTTTGCAAGAATATAATGTCATAACAACCTTCTGCAACTTAACTCCCTTGCGTCCCCTACTTCCCAAAATACACACACACACACACACACACACCTTGAGGTAGGCCTGCTCAGCGTCAGAAAACAGCTTGAGATTGTTGTACGTGCGACCAACGTTGATGTGGGCGCCGATGTCATCCTCCTGAACTGACACCGCCGCCTGGAAGTAGCGTAGAGCCTCAGCGAAGCGGCCTTGGGACTCCAGAGCATGGCCCACGTTATTGAAGAGCTTGGCGTTCCTCTGGTTGACCTGCAATGGTGGCACCGGAAACTCAGATGTATGTAATAGTTGATTGATAAGGCAACTGTCTACCTGTACCCACAATATCAAGGTCTATCAGCGTCGCCTCTTAATATTACAAAAGCAAAAGAAATCAAACCCAAATAATGTTGTTCCAGGTTTACAATTGAACTCGTGAAAAGTGTTAATCCCCAGCTCATGTCTAGCACTTGACTTAACGGATTCCAACGCAGGAAAAGTCATACATGGACACCTAGGAAATGTAAGATAGATAGATAGATAGATAGATAGATAGATAGATAGATAGATAGATAGATAGATAGAGAGAGAGAGAGAGAGAGAGAGAGAGAGAGAGAGAGAGAGAGAGAGAGAGAGAGAGAGAGAGAGAGAGAGAGAGAGAGAGAGAGATGCATACCTACATACTTCGAGAAAGAGGTATTATAACAGAGGAGCGACATATTTCTTTAGTTCCCCCTCTTCATTCCTGCTCGAGAATGAGATAATGAGCAGAAAAGGGAAGAGGGTTGAGAGGGAGATAGAAAGCTAACGGTGGTAATTGGTTGCTGGCTTCGAACACACACACACACACACACACACACACACACACACACACACACACACACACACACACACACACACACACACACACACACAGGGATTATTCAGCAAGTTAGTCCAGTTTTCACGTGAACTTAGCACGATCAGCACAAGGAGTCCAAGGTTTTTCGTACTTTTTCCCTCTCTATCGTTACTCTCCTCCGCACTATTAAGGAATATTAAGTAATTACCGGCGATAACGTTGAAATTCATGTTTATTTCCTTCACGCAACGCCTTCCTAAATTCTCTCGGTCGTGTTGCCAAGCGCGTTTCTCTCTCTCTCTCTCTCTCTCTCTCTCTCTCTCTCTCTCTCTCTCTCTCTCTCTCTCTCTCTCTCTCTACTGCTGCATAATGTTAAGGATAACCTTTTTTCTTTCTACCTTAAAAAGACGTTTATTTAACACTTTTTTTCTTTCTCTAACTTCCCTCCACCAAAAAAAAAAAAAAAAAACTTCCCTGATTCATTTTCATTCCGAAAGTTATATATTCTGACGAGTTTCTTTTTTTCTCTTTTAATAATTGATTCATGTCGTTCTGGAGCTTTCGTTTTTCTTCAACTGGTTTATAGATTGTGTTTGATTGCCAAGTGCTGACGAATGTTGTCATGGTTAACGTCGAGTATTTAATCTTTAACCCCTTCAATACTTGGACACATTTTTTACCTTAAGATTTGTGTACGATTAGAGCATTTTATTGAC
>NC_059271.1:28975024-28977524 GCF_017591435.1 Portunus trituberculatus | reverse complement strand
GCTGGCACGGGGGCGATAAGGAGGAGGAGGAGGAGGAGGAGGAGGAGGAGGAGGAGGAGGAGGAGGAGGAGGAGGAGGAGGAGGAGGAGGAGGAGGAGGAGGAGGAGGAGGAGGAGGAGGAGGAGGAGGAGGAGGCAGGGAAGCGAAAGTAGGAATTTCTTATATGATCCAATGTAAGATTCAGCGACTAATGGATTTCACGACGCAAGTGTCAAGATGTGAGAATAGAGGATCGAAGAAATGCGAGAGGAGGAGGAGGAGGAGGAGGAGGAGGAGGAGGAGGAGGAGGAGGAGGAGGAGGAGGAGGAGGAGGAGGAGGAGGAGGAGGAGGAAAGGAAAAGGAAAAGGAAAAGGAAAAGGAGAAGGAGAAGGAGAATGAGAAAGAGAAGGAGAAGGAGGAGGAAGAGAAGGAGAAGTATAAAAAGCTATGCCCCAAATGAACTCCATGACCCTTACCAATCCTAAATTTAAGACGCAAAATAATAAAAAGGATAAAACAAAAGACGAAAGGAACAGGAGAGGCAACTGTCTAATATACGAACACATGAAAAAAAACAAAGGAAAAAAAAAACCAGAAAATAAACTGGAAACTATATCAAAATCACTTATCAATTAAGAAGCTTGTTGGAAGATAAAGGGATAGATAAAAATATATACAAAGGATTACTTACTAAGGGAGAGAATAAGAGGCGAAGTGTATAAGTAGCGAATAATAATGAGGGTTTGTGTGGTGTCTGTGGGTGTGTGGAGTGTTTTGGCACCTCACATGCTCGAACACCTGTGACATTATGATACAAGAGTTGTCCGTGATTTCCTGTCAATACCTTGCTCTGTATCACCTCTTATGTAGCTTTTTTGAACGAATCAGTCAATAAATACTCTCTCTCTCTCTCTCTCTCTCTCTCTCTCTCTCTCTCTCTCTCTCTGATCGTGACCTCATTGTCCCTCGATTACAAATAAATGCGAAGGGTAAATAGAGGGAAATTCTATAAGGATATTAGAAACAGTTCCGCTGCACGCTACGGATGGACCCACGCCAACCTCAATGACTGACGAACTTACACAAGATTTCTCGGTAGCGCACCACCGAGACACCTCTCTCTCTCTCTCTCTCTCTCTCTCTCTCTCTCTCTCTGCCTCTTATCATCTTTCCTCGTCCTCTTCGCTCCTCTCCCGTGCTTTCTCTTCCTACGCCTTCATTCAAAAGCCATGAAGTGCCAAGTAAATATTTTTCTTTAACCAGCTTGCCCGGAGGTGCATGCGTTTAACCGATACGTTTTCTGGATAATTCGTTTTTCTTTTTTTTCTTGTTGCTGTTATTAATGTGTGATTTTTTTTTTTTCAGCATTTTCCATCAGAGCACTTTGTTTATCGACACAGGTACCAACTCAGAGAAAACCAAACGTGCACTGACTTCCACCCACGTCCTTCCTTCCATTCACTCTCCAACACCGCCGTGGTACAGTGGAACCATGGGCGCTTTGGTGTCCGAGGGGTCTCCAAGCGCTCGGGTTCGAATCCAGTCCACGGTCCGAGTCCAGGTTGGGCTTCCTCACTCGGGGCAACGGTTCCCTAGCGCGTGGGCTTTAAGATAGGAGGTAACCCAAATTTTTCCCCTTTAGCCCATAAATTTCTGTGAAAAGCCCACATGGTATAAATTAAGGAAAGAAAAAAAACACCTCTATATAGCTCCGTGGCTCCTCCCTTCCCAAACACGTCTTTTCACTTGCAAGTAATTTCATTCCTAACATCTTCTTTAACCTTCGTGTTTCGCTGGGACGCACCAAGAAGTCGCGACAGACGAAGACAAAAGAGCAAAAGAAGATGCACTAAAATAAAAGTGTAAAAGTCTGCTCAATTCGTCCTGGAAAGCGACGGCGGAGGCGGCGGCGACATCGAGAGGCAAGGCAGAGACGCCCCGTCGCAACTCTGCTCTCTAAACACCAATTAGCTCCGAAACTTCATGCGCGACGAGTTAAGAAAAAAAGAAGCACCCGAGGTAATCTGTTTAAGTTGGAATTACACTTGTTTGCATTACGATAGCAGGACCTCTGAACTCTGGGACTGGCCACGGAGGAGATAGGAGTTGAAGGAAAAAGGAAAAATAGGAGGAGGAGGAGGAGGAGGAGGAGGAGGAGGAGGAAGAGAAACATTTAAGGTGCAGCAGGGGCGGTGACTTTCTTCGTCATTAAAAATCAACAGCAAGAAAAACACATGAGTTATTCAATCAGCGAACTGACGTGAACAAGAAGTGGGAGGGGGAGAGGAGGAATAGAATAGAAAGGAGGAATAAGACACAAAAAGTGAACGTCAGCAGGCGCAGCAGAAGAGCAGAAGCAGCAGCAGCAGCAGCAGCAGCAGCAGGAGGAGGAGGTGGCGTGCGAGGCTTTCAGAGGAGTGACCCAAATTTGATCCAACTGAGGTGTTGAAATTTTTCACCATTCAGTTTTCTTTTCTTCATTCTCAGTCGTATTTTCACTCACTCCTCACGTCCTGTACC
>NC_059271.1:28967524-28972524 GCF_017591435.1 Portunus trituberculatus | reverse complement strand
AAAGAAGTAGAACGTGAACTTACGTATGATTCCCCGCGATAACCGCAAAGCTTGAAATATGAATCGTGTTACTTGCAAAGATGTGATTTGGTTTGAGGAGAAATATTCATAGAAAAGACGACTAGTAGTAAACTCAAGTGAATGTTTTATATGCTGTTGTCAAAGAAATATCCGTTACATTAATTCTGAAATACACACACGCTTAAACTATTCACGAACATGTTATTAATGTGCAAAATATTTCATAAATTTTCCAAAGATTAATGTAAATTGCAAAGCGGAGAGGGTCGAGGGTTGAGGTGAGGGCGCGGCGCCTAGGAGGGACCTCCATCATGCCTCGCGATGCCTGGCTATATTTCTTATCCCACTGAGAGGTTTGTAGTCAGACCTTGCATGTGACTCATCAATCCTAGATATGATTGCGATCTCAGTCAGCTGGACCTTAAAAATGCACCATTACGAACACTAACATATGTCAAGGGCAAACAGGCGGTGCCTCCAGGGCATCAATACTGTTAAAGCATTCACCAACAGGGAGATGCAAAAGGTACAAGTCACTGTCCATCAAGGGCAGCAACACACAAAGTTTTTGTTGTAAGTTGTAGTGTTTTAGCTTAACCTGTTTGGGGCGTGGGTCACAGATATTGATGGCCGCCACGACACAAAGACACACACACACACACACACACACACACACACACACACACACACACACACACACACTTAAGTCTGCAGACTATATGGCGAAAAAGAAAACTCACGAAAGAACATGAAGCAAATTGGAGTGATAAATTACCGGAGAGGCAGGCAGATGCACCTTGACCAATGCAACAAAGGTTGAAAATGCAATACTTTCATTTCTTTTACCAGTGCCTCAATAAATACAAAAGGAAATTTTAAGTAAAAGGAATGTAGCTGCCGCAATTACGATCACATATATATATATATATATATATATATATATATATATATATATATATATATATATATATATATATATTTTTTTTTTTTTTTTTTTTTTTCTGGTACGTCACATGAAAATAAATAGAAGATGAAAGTGAAAAGGACAAAGAGAGGGAGAGAGGATCAAACAAACACATAAGGGAGATAGGGAAGAGAAGAAGTAAGACTGCTGTTTCTGCTAGTATTGAATAAATGAAAGATGAAAGAGATAGGAAGGAAGGAACAGACATAAACAGATAAGGAAGACAGGAAAAGGAAAGGGGAAGATAAGGAAGAAGAAATGTGAGGAAAACAGAATTTACACGTGAATAGTTTGGAGTACTCACACTCTATCAAGAAGGTTGGTGAAGCCGTGAGCCACCAGCATGCAGAACCCCATCGAGGGCATGTAGAGGACGCGCTCAGCAACCACGAAGCCCACGGGGAAGAAGAGGTTGGTGGCCGGCAGGAAGGGAAGCACCACGAACGCCAGCGACTGAAAGAGAAAGAAAAAGGAAGTAGCGTGTTAGTTAATGTAGACGTGACCTATCTCAAGGGCGACTGTACGTGGCCACCTGGTGTGTAAATGGGACAATATTCTCGCATTCCAGGCAGAAATACAGGCAGATAAGTGGATAAACGGACAGGAAAAGAAAATAAAAACATATCCGCACACCCAACTACTACCTACACACACACACACACACACACACACACACACACACACACACACACACACACACACACAGGCACAGGCAGGCAACTCACGGATAAAAGTTTAAATCTTATTCATTATCATTAAGGTAAACTTTCGTAAGCCGTCAACCTCCAGGTGAAAAAAAAGGAAAACTCTTTAAATCATTTTCACTAACTTTCTCCTGATTTTTTCTTTCCGCATGAGTCGATCCCAGAAAGAAAAAATATATATAATGGTGTTTTCCCTGGAGAAATGCACTGTGTGTGTGTGTGTGTGTGTGTGTGTGTGTGTGTGTGTGTGTGTGTGAGAGAGAGAGAGAGAGAGAGAGAGAGAGAGAGAGAGAGAGAGAGAGAGAGAGAGAGAGAGAGAGAGAGAGAGAGAGAGAGAGAGAGAGAGAGAGAGTGTAAAGCAGCACTCTGATTAATTAGAAAATAGAAAATAGTCTGGACGAGCACTTCTTAGAAATTCAAACAGAAAATTAATTGTACTTTTAGCTGCCAGCAGACTAATAAAAAAAAGTTATATATTCCTTCCGACTCTCTCTGAAAAAAAAAAAAAAGAATACATAAATGTTAAAAAGAATAAACAAAAAAACAATGAAAACAAGAACAACAACACAACTTCCACTATATAGAAATGAAAAATATGAAGATGTTGCTATCGATCGATTCCCTCCGTGGCAATAAGCAGTGGTGAGTGCCTCCCTCTTGCTAATACTCGTGCTTTTTATCCTCACATGCACTTCAAATAGCACAAAACATGACCACTGCGTCACTCCAGCGCCACACGACGTACATGAAGAGCCAATGATATTCAACGCAAGGCCGAGCAGGAATAATTTAAGCAGGAAGACAACACAGAGTGGAGGTTCAGTGACTGGCCTTGGGAATACTAGAGTACCTGACAATCTTTAACCGGCAGAGCTGTGGCAGGAACGTAAAGGTCTCGTTAAAATGAGAGTCATGCTTACATTTATTTTCTTTATACATGTTAAGCTGGAAATAATTACTTGTGACTCAGACGCTCCGGCTCAATGGTATAGTAAAATCTAATCGGCTTAATGTGATTAGATTTTAAAGTAAAGAACAGTTCCAAGAGTGAAAGAGATGGAGTAAAGATCAGAGAGGGGATTACTGAGGATAATTAACATCAAAGGCTGAAGCGATAACTGTAGATCCTGCAATTTAAGGAACATCAAGGGATCCCGAGCCAAATCCAGGGACCAGCCGGGTCAAAGGACCACAGGATTGCTCCGGACTATTGGTACGAATAATGGTAATGACGCCACTACCGGACACCTTAGGGACGCTTCACTCCCCTGTGACACATACCCCACCACTGATAGGAGGGACACGATTCGCCGCGACGCTGAACACTGCAGTTAGTTAGGAAGGAGGACACGGAGCCGTAAGACCACAAAGATACGACGTTATAATGAATAAATCAATTAACCCCTTCAGTACCATGACGCGTTTTCATATTCATTGTACTTACTATATGTTGATTTTATACAGCTTCAGAAACTTTTATAGGGGATTAAAATAGTGAAGACTCTGCCCATTAATTTTTGGCCTCCATAGACACTTCCTAATGTCAATAAAATTATCTAATCGTACAGAAATCTCGAGGCAAAAGTGTGTCCCAGTATTGAAGGGGTTAATAGACCAAGTGATACATAGCGCCTTGATATTTGACGTTACATATCACATTCTCTTGGACATTCACGAATCCACAGGGACACGCTCAGGGGTTCGTCAGCATAAGGTGTTGTACCCAAGAGTGCCACCCGCTGTTGTGTGTGCAAGGTATACGCGCGGCGCCACTAGGTTTATCTGGGCCGTGAATGACAACTTGGATAATTGCAGCGGCGCTCGAGGTGCTACACACATTTAATAGCAGGTTATTGCAGAGTAAGTTTAATGTGTGGTGTTGGGTCCTTGTCTCGGGGCGCTATTACTGCTTCCCAGACTGGTTCAGGGCCTTCCCGGAGGTGGATTTAGTGGCATCTATTTGTAAGGAGTACGTTTACTGTTGAAGTGTCTTGTTATGTGCGTCCCTCCCACCCCCTACATCTCTCTCTCTCTCTCTCTCTCTCTCTCTCTCTCTCACACACACACAAAACAATATCTATTTTACAAATCGCTCACGACAGTTGTGACTTTTGCAACCTTTCAGTGCAGTGTATTTCCTTTTGTTTTGAAATACACAAAGACCAAGAAAAATAAACAAATTATATAAAAAGAAAAGGTCAAGGTGTAAAAAGCTTGTGAACAAAATGCTACTAAAAGATGGAAAAGTTAGGCATTATTTTTTTCGCACACCACACAAACATAAACACACACACACACACACACACACACACACACACACACACACACACACACACTCTCTCTCTCTCTCTCTCTCTCTCTCTCTCTCTCAAGGGTTGGAGATTGGAGTAATGTGGGCGTGGTGGAGGTTGTCCCTGTGACTCACCATTATTATGACCTGGGCGTGGTGTCGATGGGCGACGAAGAGGGCGTGGTAGGACAGCTTGGCGAGGGTGAGATACAGCGCCACCGTCCCAATGTTCCTGAAACAACCACACGACAGGCATGAGATTTTTCTCCATTTCATAAAAAAAAAAGCATGAACAAACACATTCGCAGGCACGAAATCAATTCTTAACACACACACACACACACACACACACACACACACACACACACACAAATGGAGAAAACCAGTAAAAAAATCAGGCAGAAAAATAGTTGTGACCAAAAGAAAGGCGACTAAAATGGCAAAATTCTTCCAAAAGCAAGTGCTGAAAATAAAACAGAAAGTCAGGACTCAAACTTTCACTCCCAAACAAACACACACACACACACACACACACACACGAAAAGCACGCAGCACAAACTGTAAATAAAATCGGTGGCATCAAAACAACACTCGCCAGATGCCAGTGTTTGCGTAAATAGAAAAACAAAGAAACACGACAAAAAAATCACATAGATCTGGCGCAATAAGTAGATGACTACGTACATTTTTTTTTTCACGAGATGAGAGCTGCTTTTTATTGCTTATTTTTTCTATTCATTTTTCAGCTAAGTTTTTATTATTTCTTTTTTGTTGTTGTTGATTTTCCAGCCATTGCCTCGACGCGCACCATGACGAAAGCTTCATACACGGAACACTAAATTATTTCAAGCGTATGTAAATAATAAAAAAAATGACAGAAATGAACGAGGAGAAAGAAGGAGGCTTAGCATGACTTTTTCAACAGCGGTACTGAAACAAGTGAGCGTCTGTGTATCGCAACGCTAGAACACTATATACATTTCACAGCCAGAAAAAGAAAAGTTTGGGGCAGGAAGTCAGA
>NC_059271.1:28937524-28962524 GCF_017591435.1 Portunus trituberculatus | reverse complement strand
AAAAACTCCGACATACCAGAGAAAAAAAAGCCCTTGGAAAAACCATCACTGGGAAATAAATGAAAGGACAGTCGAGTGGAGGAGCAGGACGAGGACAGTAGTGGCTGACTGCAATCCTGGTGAAGGGAGGGAGGGAGGGAGGGAGGGAGGGAGGGAGGGAGGGAGGGAGTGGCTGGCAGGTGAGGGAGTGCACCATTAGCGAACAAGACGAGGTAGAGGAGGGGCGACTTACCTGGTGAAGACCGGCAGCTGGGCGCCCATGACGTGCACCCTGGCCAGCATGAGTCCCAGGGTGGTGGCCACCAGCACGAACACCCGTGGTGCCATGTCCGCCAGCCAGGGAGGCACCGATCCTTTACCGGACACCACGCCCTCTCCGAACTGCACCAGTTCCCACCCGCGCACCTGTAACAGCCAGACAAAGCATCGTGCGTCAGTGATGGTACAGCACTACTTTATTCCAGAGCACATCATTAGGTAAAGTATGAAATGCGTACATAGGGACATAAAAAATTACAGTTAATATTTATATCTCTCTTAAAATGTTGTCTAAACATATACAAGTTTTAACGAGATATATTCCCTTTTAAAAAGCACTAATTTGTCAGCTGATGTGATGACTTTTTCCTTGTATGATGATGGCGAAGCTCTCTCTCTCTCTCTCTCTCTCTCTCTCTCTCTCTGAAGCGCCAGAAACACCATCACAACAGTAGTAAGAGTAGGGCGGGCCACTCCCACAGCTCCAACGTCAAATTAAATTGAGCTGATAAGTCACACCTAATTCTAGCTAACCTTTGCCTACTTCCACGCTGAATTTACAGCTCGTCTGTCCCCTGCTCATGTTCCCAGCCGCTGCTCTGGACGAACCGACCCACCCAAGCAGTAAATGAAAGATGAAAAATCACACACAATTCATATTTAGTTGAGCATCCTGCCACGAGGTATGCATAATAAATACACTAACTGGATTAACCTCCCACGATCTCTCGATTTGTGTGCGTCTCTGCCTATATGTATGTCTCTCTCTCTCTCTCTCTAAAATATCATCTCAACCACACTAAATAACCCTACAAATCGTGTCCCTGACAAAGACACAACCCGTTAACTCTTAAGCACCCTTAACACACACACACACACACACACACACACACACACACACACACACACACACACACACACACACACACACTTCCACCTTTTAAATAGCCTTCTCCAAAACACAGGCTTGAAATACATCCCACATTCCCTCCCTCTCGCCTCCCCCTCCCCCTTCCTTCTTATTCAGCAGGACTGTTGCACCACCAGACCTCAACTCAACCCTCCCTCTCTTGATTCATTCTGCACTCGCACCAGGAGGGCCTCGGTGTCCGGTGCACTTTATTAGACACACCGTCACACTTTCTGTCTGTCGTAATTCAAAGACATTCAGCGACGTTTTAGGAAAGGGGCGAGAGGTGGAGGTAGGCAGGCAGGCAGGCAGGTAGGTAGGTAGGTAGGTAGAGGTCCTTGTCGAGAGGGTTCCAAGACACTAGCCACTTCTCTATCCACCTGCCTACCTACCTGCTTTCCTTCCCACCACTAGCTGCTAATCTAAAGACTCATGGGATTTAAGTAGGTAATCTTCAGACAAGCCTTCACCAAACGCCGTATAAACACATTCAAGACAATTATTCCTTGAGTCAAAACAGCTTCTGGAATTTGTAGCTTTAATTTTTGTTTAGGTGTTTAGAAACTGCATGACCACACACACACACACACACACACACACACACACACACACACACACACACACACACACACACACACAAGAGCTAGATGCATTTTTTTCTAATCGTTAATGCATGTACGTAATAATAAAACTAATGAGATTTGCCACATCATCACTAACAGCACCCTTCAAATATTAACACACACACACACACACACACACACACACACACACACACACACACACACACACACACACACACACACACACACACACACATTCTATTTATATTCACTCAGGATAAATTTCTCAGCCAGCCAGTACCTAAAATTAATCAGCTGAACCCTGTTTGTGCCGGGCGACTGATCATCATTATCAGTCTTCCATTATTCATTGGGCCGCTGTGCCTTCCCAGACGCCTGCCTCTCTGGGGACCCTCGCTAAATACACACTTAGTTATCTCTTATTTCCTCAGACGTTAGGTAAGAAAACACGACCATCTCCAGCATATTAAGTAAGAAAATACACTGACCTATACCGGGCAACATAAATATTTCGAGTTATATCATGGCAAGAAACACGTCGATATCTGCACTAATAGGCAAGAAAATACTACTACTACTACAGCTACTACTACTACTACTACTACTACTACTACTACTACTACTACTATAATAATAATAATAACACAAAGGCCAAACCACTCAGGCCGTCCGAGCTCCCTTGCGCGCGCACACTTCCCGTTATGAGTTATGTGGTAATGTGAGAAAGGCCCGTAATTAATTTGAGGGAGTGTAAAATGCTCTTTTTCCTCAATGCATTTTCTAAAACCTTAGCGAAGCCATGAATGAGCCTTCAATATAATTCTCTCTCTCTCTCTCTCTCTCTCTCTCTCTCTCTCTCTCTCTCTCTCTCTTTGTGTGTGTGTGTGTTGCTGTGGTCGCTGCCCCTCACTATCTGCCTCGCAAAACTTCTTATGAGTGCAATAAAGTGCGTCGGTGGCATGTTGCAATTATTGTCGAGTTGTCCGTCTGTCATGTTCGGCGACGTACGTTCTCGGTGCTTCTGACGCAGACGTTAATCGGCGTCATAAATTTGTCCCGCCACGGCCTCTTTGAGCGGCTGGCCTCGTGCTGGCTTTTGTCTATTTGTTTACTGTTTATGCTCAAGACTCCACACCTGTCCCAAGCGGCGGATTTATCGGAAGCCCCCACCACTACCACCACCACCACCACCACCCTATCTAGTCCCCAACAGAAAAATACTATGACCACTTAAGGTTCTCGTGCCGCTCAATCCCACCAGTGAGACCTTCCTGAAGGGGCAAATTTCAACCCCAGTAATATAATGTTGGGCTTAGGAAGGTGACGGTTGCTTAACGTCACACCTAAACAGGACTGTGTAACCATAATCATTTCTCGCTTCTTTATAAACTGACTTCTCATTCAAGGTGGCGCTTTGAATTAGCCACAGAGAGTGACAAATAAAGTTTCTTGTGGACTGGCAACTTTACTTAATGGTTTCGTTAACCCAAAATAGGATTATGCTTATCTGGCAGTAGTAAATAGCGTGTAATCATCACTTTAAGAATCGTACTGGTGCTTTGGTTAACGTGGTCTCTACTTTACACGCTCACAACGTTCCTCTTTTTCTTAATTTAATTGCTCTCTGCTCATAATTTCGAACAGTATATGGAGGCTGTAGACAAAATATGTGATGGGCACAGATCCATTTGGTGTGTGCGAGGCGTGGGTGTGAGTGGGTCAAGCACCTCCCTGCCCACGCCCCCTCGATCTTCCTCCGTGTTCCCATCGAGACGTCATTGGTAGTTATTTCTGGATGCACGCACGTTAATTGTATTACTTATGCCTCGTACTTTTACACTCACATATATTCATGACTCGATTCTGATCATCTTGTCTTGTAATATTCCAGTATTTATTCGTGATATTTTCCTTGTTATAGTTCTCTCTCTCTCTCTCTCTCTCTCTCTCTCTCTCTCTCTCTCTCTCTCTCTCTCCCTTCAGTTTACGTTCATTTCCACCGACTGTTTTTTTTTTATTTTCATTTTCTTTGTTCTTTTTTGTAGTGGTGGTAATGCTAATATCACTATCATTATTTTCATTTTCATTATTATTATTATTATTATTATTATCATTATTATTATTATTATCATTAATATTACTATTATCATTATCATTAGCAGGAACAGTTGCAGCTGCTGGACCAGTAGTAGTGTGACATTACTAATTAGTATTGTCTTCAACAAAATTTATCAACATTTATTTTCTTATGTTCATCTTTATAATGTCTCTGATCCATTCCTCGGAATTAGAAAGACAATGAAATAAAAGAAATAGCTAATTCTATATAAAAAAGAATCTCATTACTTGAACCTTTTCCCTTCAGCCACACCACGCCTCTTCCCACCCACCAACCCACACCAGCGCCACCACCAACCATCACCTCCCGCCCGCCATCCGCCACGACGCAATCCTCTTTTCTACTTTATGCTCCTAACACATGGATGAACGCGATGGGTTGTGTACCAAATGCTCCTCTGCTTCACGGCTCCGAGCAGCTGCAGGTGTGGGCGGCGACAGATATGTGACGACAAGTGTGGTACGACAGATGTGGGGGACGCAAGACTCAGCCGCTGATTCCTCACTTCTTATTCTTACTCCTCTTCCTTCCCTCCGTCCTCTGGTCACTGCTCTTCATCCTTCTTTCTCCTTCCCTCTTTCCAATCTTTACTCCAAAACACTGAAATCCATTGTTGTTTTCAATGTTTTTCTAGCTTCATTTTCTTTCACCACTCAGGTCTTATTTTTCTTCCATCTCTCTCTCTCTCTCTCTCTCTCTCTCTCTCTCTCTCTCTCTCTCTCTCTCTCTCTCTCTCTATCTCTCTCTACGCTACCTGGTCCTTCACCGCGACCCTCCTCACTCCGCTGATCACAAATATTATTCCTTCATCTTTCCTTCACCCTCTTCGTCATTTACTTCCCCCTTTTCCCACTTTCCTTCTTTCACCCACACAACCTGACATTTGATTCTCTCCCGGTGCCACCACCCTCGCCTTTCCCGTCTCCTACTCTCTTTCTCACATCACACTCACATACCTACTCAACTTTCCACCTTTCTATGTCAAAGAATCAATCAATTACTTCTAGTCTAAAGTTATTTTTCCTGTCTTTATTTCTCCCATTTTCAGCTGCGGCTTTTACTGCCTCGATTTTTCTTCGTAACTGTGGAAATGGAGGCGTTAAAACATTTCCTTCCTTTAATTTAATTCTTCCGCATTTCTCTTCCTCTCACGCAGCGCACTGTGGCCTCAGGTTGGCATTGTTTCTTGTTCATTTATTTGTTTTACTCCGGGATAATGTAATACCTCCTCATGTTGACGAGAAGCGAGTGGTGATGCTGCGTGGCTTTCCATGTACTACAAAATCCATTAACCACTTCAGTATAATGACGCGTTTTCATATGCAGTGTGCTTATTATTTGGTGATTTTATACAGCTTTAGAAACTTGTGTGGGGATTAAAATAGTGAGGACTGTGGCCATTAATTAATCTTCTTCCTAATGTAAACAAAATGGTCTAATCACACCCAAAACTCAAGGTTAAAAATGCGTCCCATTACTGAAAGGGTTAACATTATGGTAATTCATGTTACTGTCCTGTTTTTACTTAAATGAATAGAGAAAAAGGAAACTCTCTCTCTCTCTCTCTCTCTCTCTCTCTCTCATTCATCGTTCATCCCCCAACACTTGACACGATCCCATTCTTCTTCTCCCTCTCACACACATTTCGATCAACTCGCATCCAGATCTCTTATTCTCTCTTCCACCTTTTGCACACACTCCACGACGCGCCTCTCTCTCTCTCTCTCTCTCTCTCTCTCTCTCTCTCTCTCTCTCTCACACACACACACACAGCATACCCTCTCCTGCAAACTGAATCGACACGCCAAGTTCAAATTTGAGTAATATGCTATTTTCGCGGTGGCATTTAAGCAATAGCGCGAGTCCTCCGCTTCTTTGTTGCGTCCCGCGTTTTATTAGGGCAGTTCACAATGGATGTCGGTCCTGTGGGGTGCAAGTGAACGAATGCAATTTTAATTTCACGCCGCAACAAGAAAACTGAATGTGGGGGTTAGGGTAGTTGACGGTCTAAGGGAGGAGGAGGAGGAGGAGGAGGAGGAGGAACAGCTGGTGGTGGTTGTGGTAGCGGCAGTAGTGGTAGTGGTGGTGGTGGTGGTGGTGGTGGTGGTGGTGGTGGTGGTGAAGGAGGAGGGAGATTATGATATGAAAGAGGACTTAGATGATGAAATGAGTGAATGATGGCCGGGATACGATGATGATGAAAGAGTGGGAAAGATTCGAAGATAAATTAAGCGCTTGGAGGAGAGAGAAAAAAAGGGAGGGGGGCGGTCGGGGGCTCTTGAAGGATGAGAAGGATCGGCAGAAGGAGGAGGAGGAGGAGGAGGAGGAGGAGGAGGAGGAGGAGGAGGAGGAGGAGGAGGAGGAGGAGGAGGAGGGAGGAAGGAGATCCACCCTCACATTAATTAAAAACCCTCACTACAAAGCTCCTTTTTGAAGCTGCCTCCGGAGACCGTGCCGTCCCTGCCGCCTGGCCTGCTCTTCCCTTCTCCCTCCTCCGTTTCTCTGACTTTTTCGGCCTCTCTCTCTCTCTCTCTCTCTCTCTCTCTCTCTCTCTCTCTCTCTCTCTCTGGATAGGCGAGGCTTACGTTTTAGCATTCCTCTTGCTTTCTTCCGTGAACCGTGATATATCCTGAAGAAAGGATGACTTTTGCACGTTAGTCCTTCCCTCCCCTCCGCCGTCGCAACAACAACACGCAGCTCCCGAGGGACGCTGGACTCATCTATGCCGCTCTTGTCCGTCATTAAAACATCTTATGGTACAGGAGGGGGCACCAGCCGGCCCTCATTAAAGTCGTAATGACACCACTATACAGGTAATCCCCACGCAATCAAGGTACGGGGGAGCAGCACACGTCCCTCCTACGCCTCTGTCCCCGGCCAGGTGTGCGGCATTACCTGGTGTCGAGGGCCGTGGTGGAGACCTGAGGTTACTATCTGGCTGACTGCTGCCCGCCGGTGTGCGAGAGAGTGGTCTGTTTTGGGTAATATTGTTGTAGTTATGAAGCCGCTGGTGTCTTGGTGATGTTCTCCCCGCGGGTGTTGACCGTGGTGCTTGTTTTTGTGATGGTGGTGATGATGGTGATGGGGGAAAATGATAATTATGACGGTGATAAGGAAGAAAGAGAATGAAGGCGGCAGCAGGAAAACAAGTGCAAGTTCCCGTTGCGTTGTATAAATTTTAAGTTATTTTATATTGTTACAAGCTTTCACAGTTAGTATACAAGGCAAACATGAGAGGAGGAGGAGGAGGAGGAGGAGGAGGAGGAGGAGGAGGAGGAGGAGGAGGAGGAGGAGGAGGAGGAGGAGAAGGAGAAGGAGAAGGAGAAGGAGAAGGAGAAGGAGGAGGAGGAAGGTTACAAAAATAAATATAAAATTCCCTCTAGATACTCTGTTTCATATACATAATAATTCTACCAGTAAATCTGACAACAAGTCCATCTGCATCGTCCATATTCGTCCGAATAAACATTTAACCCACAACAGAGACGCCTCCTGTCCGTCCTCGCCGGGTCCCAGCCCTCCCCACCCCACTTTCCCTCCAACCCGACAGTGCGGGTGTGGCGGCCTCCATCCCCCACCTCCATCCCGACCCCCGGAACATCACAGCCCCCGCACCACGAAAAGCGATTAAACAAACAACACACATTTAACTTCTGTCTCGTGCCTCACCACCGTCCCCACGACACCCGGCTGGATGGCAAGCGTCCACACACACGCGCTAGCAGGTACGCACACACACACACACACACACACACACACACACACACACACACACACACACACACACACACAGTCATGTGGCACTGAAGCATAGGTGTTCCTCCTGTGCCCTTGCCGGTGTCCGCCTGACCGTGATAAGCGTCAGGTGTTGCTCTCAGTCTTTGGTTCGTCAGCGCCTCAGTCAGAGTGATTAGTGTGTTGATTCCAGGGACAAAATTGGAATAACATAAATGTGTTTTTTTGAGGCGCGAAATTGCTGCGGCTTACAAGTGAACAGAATGACACACGCCCGCCCGCCCACACACACACACACACACACACACACACACACACACACACACACACACACACACACACACACACATCTGTACACATACGATTTCCCTCACACAGAAATTCAAAGCACAACAGCATGCATATACATTCCTACATCATATGCACACAAATTAAAAACCCTCCCCGGACATGCCAAACCTACACACATACAAACCATACACACACACACACACACACACACACACACACACACACACACACACACACACACACACACACACACTGACATAAAGAGACAAGTGTTACAGCTGAAGGAAGGAATGCAACAACCACACCTTCCTACACTTGACGAGTAATGTGCAATATCACCAGCGCGCCACATACAACACACCTGCACCACCTGGCCGTGCACACCTGAGGCTCCGCCACTTAAACCGGGGCAGTCCTGGAATTTCCGCGGCAGAATGCAAGGATCCCAACGCGACCTGAGGAGCTACAGAGGGCGGCGAGGCAAAACAATGCACTGCCATATACAAGTCAGCAGTCCGGCCTGACCTATCATGGAGGGCAGGGAGATGAGAAGCAAGAGAGGCCAGAGCGGAGAGGCGGAGAGGGGAAAAGGATATGAGGATTGCACGACGAAAGGAGGAAGAGAAGATGAGGTGGTGGTGGTGGTGGTGGTGGTGGTGGTGGTGGTGAGAGGAGAATGAGAATGGAAATGCAATACTGGGCGAAGTGAAGGAGAGGAGGATACACAACAGCAAAGGGATGATCGAAAAGATGAGCGCGAGGAGAAAGACGAGGTGAAGGGAAGAGGTGGAGAGGAGGAGAGGAAGGTAAAGGCTTGAGTGATGACAAAGTGATGTATTGCTGCATTGATGGTGCGTGGAAAAAAGACGCTGAGGAATCATGGAGAAGTGAAGGGTGGTAGAGTTGGTGGTAGATGGTAATGGTGGTTAACATAGTAAGCTGTGATAATTAAGGGTAGCAGTGTTGGTAGTGGTGACTGGTGGTTGGTAGTGGTACAGGTAACGACTGGAAAAGTAAGAGCTGGTAGTGGTTAGGATGGTGATAGTCAATAAGGTGGATATTGGTAGCTGTGTGTGGTGGGGGCTTTGCAGTAACCAGATGGTGCTCCTCCCTCCACCACCAGGCAAGGAAAGACGCCCTCCTCCTCCAGACATACATGTACGCACCACCAACCCTCACCCTCGACTCCTCTCCTCCCTCCCTCGATCCCGGAGTCTCCTAAATCATCTTGGCGCCGCACAACCTTGAGACGCTCCCAAACCCCAACGCCCCAACAACCCGACGAGGGAAAAAATACATAGGATGGGCTCTGACGAAGGCTAAGGGCGGCCCCGCACGAACAAAAACATGCCTTGGTGCGGCCGAGCGAGGTACGGTAATGACAACACGCACTTATGTTGTTCCTGTCTCAAGAGGCTCCTCACCCACGTCTAGGGCTCTCTCCCCCGTCAAGAGGCCTCTCCTCGCCTCCAAACACACACACCAGGTAGGTCAGTCACTCCCCCCAACAAACACCCAGTCAATCGCTCACCAACTCACCGCCACCACTCACTCAGTCACTCACCTCCGCCAGTCACAAAGTCCTCACTCCACTTGCCTCCCTGTCGGTCATCCACTCGACCAAGAACCATCAAGTCAGCTCGGCATCCATTAACCAGCGGCCCGCCATCCATCCACCTGCATGCCTTTACCCAAACACACAGAGGATTCGCTCAATCGCACTCTAACTCACCCACACAGTTATCCACCCGCAGTCACACAAGGCCAGGCACTCACCCTCACTCAGACATTCATTGAGTCAACCAGTCCATGGGGTGAGTGAGTTGAGCAGCCACGACCCTCACCGCAATCTTGGTAAAGACCCTCGGCCAGTCCGGATCTTTATTTTAGTTCCCTCTCCCACGCCTTCTTCTCCCGGCCGAGTCTCTCTCCACCCGTAGTAAACAAGAGGGAGGACAAAGCAAGGGAGCGAACCCTCGGGGAATCAGCGTAGAAGTGAAGAAATAATGAGAGAGAGAGAAAAGGAGAAAAGGAGGAAGGGAAACGGACGTCAAGGAGGAAAGCCAAGGACATGGAAACATCACAGGAATAGCCGAGGGAGGGAAAAAATAAAAATAAATAATAATAACAAAAATAAACAAATACAAAAAGAGAGAAAAAAAAGAGCAGTAAATCACATCAAAGGAAGCAAGACTGGCGACTGCAAAATAAGCAACCTTAAACTATATATATATATATATATATATATATATATATATATATATATATATATATATATATATATATATATATATATATATATATATATATATATATATATATATATATATAACAGTAAATGTACGGGAAGAACGAGCATCTGGACAGCGACGAGAAGAGGTCAAGAGAGAGAGAGAGAGAGAGAGAGAGAGAGAGAGAGAGAGAGAGAGAGAGAGAGAGAGAGAGAGAGAGAGAGAGAGAGAGAGAGAGAGAGAGAGAGAGAGAGAGAGAGAGAGATACTGGAACAACAACATAAAGGACAACACGCCAGTAAGATGAGAGGAGCGGATTCCCTTCCCACAAAAAAAAAAAAAAAAAAAAAAAGCAAAGCGTGAAATGAAATCAGGTATACCAAAACAGTCGAAAACCCAAACCCGCCAGCAGCCACATTCACCGGGAAGTGGCGGAGCTCGACCCAGCCACGCAAATAATTCACGCCCACTGCCCCAAACAGAGGCTCGGCGCAGTGTCCCACGAGGAATAGACTCCCATAGCCGCTCAGAGGATGAAAGAACCTAAAAGGGAGAAGCGTAAACCGGACACACACACACAGACACAGAGAGAGATGGAGAACAAAGGGAAGAAGGAAGAAAGGCAGGAAGGAGCTAAGGGTGTACGGAGGGGAAACTGAAGAAGAAACAAGCAAGGAAAGGAAGGAAGGGAGAAAGGAGAAAGGAGAGAGAGAGAGAGAGAGAGGAGGAAGACGTTTGGCTGGCTAAAGGAGGAAACACTTCATGGATTCCTCGATTTTGCACAAAGTTTCGAAGCGGGGGTCGAGACTAAGTATTTTGGCGACTTTTCCGAGGGGCTTAAAGAGTGGGGAGCAGCGGAAGAAAAGGAGAAAATGGCATGAGGAGAAGGGAGCCAGAGAGAGAGAGAGAGAGAGAGAGAGAGAGAGAGAGAGAGAGAGAGAGAGAGAAGAGAGAGAAAAGGAAGTCAAATGTTATGGAGGGAAGGAGTAATAGAGGGAAGAGAGGAAACAACTCACTGACGTTATTAGGACATACGTAAAGGCAGATAACCATTCTCCTTTTCGTATGTATACTTGCGTTTTTCGTTACTCTTCGTCTAGCCTGCGTGCGTCAGTGTGCATGTGAGTGTGAGTGTATGTCTGCGTGTGAGTGTACAGTATGTTTGTGTGTGTCCGAGGCTGTCATGTCCTCTACCTGTTTTCATGTCATTAAAACATCTCTGTCCTTTCACGTCACTGATAGAACACGACTTGATTCGCGAGACAACTGAAGCGAACGCCAGGAGGGAGAATAGACCAAACTTTCCCAAGCGGTGGCCAATAATCCAGCGAGAGAGAGAGAGAGAGAGAGAGAGAGAGAGAGAGAGAGAGAGAGAGAGAGAGAGAGAGAGAGAGAGAGAGAGAGCGCTTGTAAAGTTCCGGTCAAACGTCTCTTTCTGTCCCTGGTGTTCAATGGTCCAAAAATTCGTTCCGAGCCACAAGAAAGCGAAGTGAGCAAGAGCAAGAGCAAGAGAGAGAGAGAGAGAGAGAGAGAGAGAGAGAGAGAGAGAGAGAGAGAGAGAGAGAGAGAGAGCCTGACAAGGAGCAGAAAGCTAGAAGGGAAGATCCTGAAAGAGTGCGTAAAGTTAAGAAGACACAGAAGAGAGAGAGAGAGAGAGAGAGAGAGAGAGAGAGAGAGAGAGAGAGAGAGAGAGAGAGAGAGAGAGAGAGAGAGAGAGAGAGAGAGAGAGAGAGAGAGAGAGAGATCAAGGGAAAGGAAATCAACACGGAGGGAGAAAGGAACGGAGGGAAAGAGAATAGAGAAAAGGAACCATGAGGAAACACGAGAGGAGAAACAGAAAGGGAAGCTGGCAAGAGCAAGAATAATAGATTGTGGGATGGAGAAACAAACGTAGAACAATGATATATGGCCTCTTGTCCTCTCCCTCTTTGACCTCTATCCTCCTCCTCCTCCTTCTTCTTCTTTTCTTTTCTTCTTCTTCTTCCTCTTCTTCCTCCTCCTCCTCCTCCTCCTCCTCCTCCTCCTCCTCCAGGTGTCTTGTGGTCTGGTAACGACATGTCTGTTCGGTCACTTCCGGGTGGGAGGTAAAAATACCAAGTGAAGCAAACATACACATGGAGATGGCTTCCTTTTCCTTGGAGAGAGAGAGAGAGAGAGAGAGAGAGAGAGAGAGAGAGAGAGAGAGAGAGAGAGAGAGAGAGAGAGAGAGAGAGAGAGAGAGAGAGAGAGAGAGAGAGAGAGAGAGAGAGAGAGAGAGAGAGAGAGAGTTTGTGCTTGCAAAGAATGACAGATGTGACGGAAAGCGATAAGGAGAAAGAGAACACGACCAACAAAACTGGAGGAAAAAAAAAAAAAAGTGACTGCAGAGAAGACGAGTTTGAAAGTGGAGGAAGAAAAAAAATATTACAAGATGATAACAAAGCCAATAGAAGGAAGGAAGGAAGGAAGGAAGGTGAGGGAAGAGGCACTGGCGGAGGAGTACAGGGAGGAAGCTTGGCAGGGCAGTGAAAGCCCATCCATTTCCGTGAATTTGCATAATCTGTTCTAATGACAGCCAGGGACTAAGCCTGCCTCTGCTCGTTCCAGCTTTATCTCCGCTGGAAAGGGAAGGGGAGGAGAGGGGAGTCTCTCTCTCTCTCTCTCTCTCTCTCTCTCTCTCTCTCTCTCTCCCACGCCTAATTCAATATATCTTCACTTACAGACAAAGGATGACGGTAGAAGTGGACTGAAAAGTGAGGAGTGACAGCAGGAGTGAGAATGGCCGAGAGTGTATAATAAAAAATTCGTCATGATGTGACAAGCGGTGGGCGGCGGGCGATGGGCGGGGCGGCGGCGGGCAGCGGGATCAGTGGGCGGTGGGTGGTTGTTTGCCCAGCGTCGTACGGGCGGCTGCTTCCTTTAATTTATCACTCCCGCAGGATTCCCAACTGGAGATTCTCTTATATCGGGTCAATTTATTGGTGGAGAGAGAGAGAGAGAGAGAGAGAGAGAGAGAGAGAGAGAGAGAGAGAGAGAGAGAGAGAGAGAGAGAGAGAGAGAGAATCACAGCACACGTAAACAAGACGGCATTATTGGCTGGATTTTAATTAACCACTGATTTTTCTTAGTGTGTGTGTGTGTGTGTGTGTGTGTGTGTGTGTGTGTGTGTGTGTGTGTGTGTGTGTGTGTGTGTGTGTGTGTGTGTGTGTGTGTGTGTGCTTTCTCTTTCTTTTAAATTTCCCCTTTATATTCAGTAGCCAGCCCTGGAGAAGCACCGCCGCCTCCCTCCTCCTCCTCCTCCTCCTCCTCTGCGCGGTGGGGAGAGAAAACACCATCAGTTACGTACCTTTCTGAAGATGTTGTATCAGTGTTCATTATCAAACAAGGTACTGAGAGACTGCAACACCCCGCCACACGCTACCCTCTCTCTCTCTCTCTCTCTCTCTCTCTCTCTCTCTCTCTCTCTCTCTCTCTCTCTCGGGTGTTTCCGTCTTTTTCTTATTTCCAACAATTTCTCCCTCTCCCTTTTAATTTGTTCTTTTTCATCAGTTCCCCCTCTTTCTTTTTCAGTACTTTTTTTTCACTTTTCTTCTCTCTCTCTCTCTCTCTCTCTCTCTCTCTCTCTCTCTCTGAGCACACATCCTTCCTTCCCTTCCATTCACCTCATTTCTTCCCTTCGCTTTTCTCTTTCGTCAGTATACTTTTCTCCGGGTTTCTCTTTCTTATCCAGTACCCTTCTCTCCTTTCTCTCTCTTTTATCTCCAATGAACTCCATGGTTTTCCGGGATCTTCTCTCTCTCTCACACACACACACACACACACACTCTCTCTCTCTTCACTCAGACTCCCTCCCTTTTTATTTCCTTCTCTACCTGCCTGTCTCCCTCTTCTCTTTCGTGTAAACATTTCCAGTAATTATATGATTCCAGGACAAACAAACTCCCCACGAGATGAAAGGAATCTGTGGTGGGCCGTAAAGAATTTGCTTCTGTCTCTTGAACTTGAAAGACAGACAGACGCGCTCAGAGTTTGTCCTGTTTTGAAAATCAGTGGAAAATGATTCTTCAAACGAGATACTTGTTTTCATTTTGCTGCTTTCTTCTATTGGAATTGTTATGTTTTGTCTTGTTTTTCTTTTTTCGTTTTTTTCCCTCCCTCTTTCTCGTTTGAATGGTTCCTTATACTAACTGTTTGCGTTTGAGTTCGAAGGGTTAACACATACGAGTTCTTCCTCTGATGTTGTTTCCGTAACACTGGGACGAATGGAGTGAAGGGCGGAAACACTGTATTCTGATTCTCAGCCTTTCTAAAGTGAGTTTCATCTTCCTGCCACTGATGTTATGGCTGCTATGAGGGCAATTATTACTTCTATACCACAATTATAAGTGCTGGTGGAGGTGGTGGTGGTGCTGGTGCTGCTGGTCGTGGTCCTGGTCCGTGTGTTCGTCCGGAAGCTGCAATTCTGGCGTAGAGTGCGATATTCCTGATGCCAATTAGTTCACAGGACGCAAGAGAACAATATAATTATCAACAATATACTTATGAATAATACTTTTGAATAATAACTTATGAATGTTAATGTGGTAGAGATGCAGTTTGATATGCTGAGCCAGGAAGAAGAGCTTACCGTATGATATTAATTATTGACAAGCGTATTTAGCACTACGTATTTTTCTTTCCAAATTATGATATCTGGACAAGCACCAAGTATTTCACTAAAACATGAACACGCGTTTGTCTCGCGGCCACCAGGCTGTTGCCAATGAATGAGTGATGTACAGTGAATATCTCACACTTCACGAAACACGTATCGCAAGAAGCCGTGAAGCCTAAGAAGGGTGATGGACCAGTTGCTCCGTTCTCTTGTGCCTCTACCAGACGGGTCGTTTACCGTTGCTTTCCAAAGATGTCGTCACTGTCCGATGAGTACGAGTTTAAATTTGAAGGTCTTTACCAAATACTGGGAAGGTCTACGCTTGGGCAGGCAGTTCTTTAAGACCGCAGCTGGCGTCCATCCATGAGTCCTCCTCTGCATATTTCCCCCGTCCTTTTTTTTTCTTTTTTTCATAAATACATAGGCTGGACAGATGCCCGAAGGCGGCTCATGGTGGGAGAAATTTGGTATTCCCACAGCATCTTGTGAAGCCTGCTGTTCCGCGCCCCGATGGACATATGTTGCTGACCACGCAAGAGTTCACCATTCCTTCCCCCTTTATGGTCCTGACCAGTAAACTCTACAACAGACAACCTTCATCTGGTTTTTCCTTTCCTCAAGATGAGCTCCTTCAAGAAAGGCGTATGGCGTCTGTAAACTATGTAGTATTTGCTGCCTTGAAAACTATTTTATCCACGCTCTGACACACATCATCACAAAGAAATATCCATTGTTTAAAACTTCAAGTTTATTTTGAACTCAATGGAGAAAGAGAAATGCGTTACGCTGTATCACGCGACAAGGGCTTACTGTGTGTTGCGTAATACCTACTTTAAGACAAATAAACCCAATGATTACTAACTGCAAGTAAACAAGGCGACGCGAAGCCTCCCCGGGCACACACAGAAGCCCAGCGAGACCACCGCCAGAGGTTCCCAGTGACGCGGAGGTAAATATTTGTCCTCGCTTGTTTCTATGTCCACCACATCGCACAGTCACCACCACCACCACCACCAACACCACCATGATCATCAACATAGCCATTACAATCACATAGTACTTGACGACTGACAATATACGGGGAAAAACACCTAATATGTTATAAGGTAAAGGTTGAAAAAATGCAAACATCCAATAAAAAGGATGTAAAACAGTGAATATCTTACCTTCTGCACAATGAACAATTCGTAGACAGCACAGATGGCGATGACAGTGATGCCTTGTTCCTTACATAGCATGGCCGTGGTGGCAAGAAGCATCGCCAGCAGCAGGAGACGCCAGTCTGTGGCCACACGCGCCCCTCGAGCACCGCGCACCTGCTTTGCCGTGGCGCCGGAGTAAGCCACCAGCGAGCCGAGGAAGAAAAGTGAGGAGAGAGTCTCGGCTCGACCCACCACGCCCGTCACCTGGAGGAGGAAGGGAAGTACAGTTAATTATGGCGCCGCAACAGTAAGGTTATGGTAATGGCACAGGTTGGGTTACAAGGGAGCACTGCCTCTCCTATCACTAAATGCTAACACTCGACTAGAAACGTGTAGGTCGCGACGTTACTAGAGTCGCCAGGTCATTAGTTGGAAAAGTTCATTGTGCTGTAACTGCCTCAAACTCATCACAGTGTCTTGTATATAAAGAAAATAATCCATACTTTAGAGTACATAGAATATATAAAACGAAACATGCAATAAACGAATTCCAGTGCATCTTTCACACGCTTCCGTACATGTGGACACAGTCTGGCATTGGAGACTGGCCGCTGGAACAGGAGGGCCTGTCGCCGGCTCCCTGTTGAGGAGCCCTTGTGTCCCTGTGGTCAGGTATACATACAGAGAGACTGTAGAGGTTGAGGCTTTCCTAATCACAGGAAATATCCGTCAGACGTATATAACATCACCAGATTAGAAGATCTATTTGATAATAACATCTCTAATCATGAAACATGTGCAATAACCCTTGACAATTTAGAAACACTGAACTAATTATGTATGTATTACACTGCTATATTTTATCTCATGTGTGTGATGTGCTTGGTGTGTGTTTGAAGTGTTTTAAATGGGTACTATATGTTTTATGTCCTATATAAAGTTCACATGTTTCTATTTTGCCTAATGTGCTTTATGTGTGTTTGATGTGATTTATTCGCGCACTATGTGTCTTATGTATTATAGCTCATGTATGTTTGTACTATTTTTTTTTTCGTGTATTTCATGTGCTATATATATATATATATATATATATATATATATATATATATATATATATATATATATATATATATATATATATATATATATATATATATATTGATGTGTTTTATTTGTATACAATGTGTTTTATGTCTCAAAGATCATGTATGTTTGTATTCTGTTTAATGTTTTCTGTGATCTTTATGTGCTTTGATGTGTTTTTATAATCATGTTGTGTGCTGTATACACTTTACATGTAATATGTTTCGTTCAGTTTTTGCATATTAAAAATGTTTTGCTTTGTGTATTGTGTTTTAAGTGGCGCATGTGTTTTATTATGGTTGATGTGTTTTGTCATATCTTATGGGAAAATGGTTTTACAATTTATGTATGAAATAGCTTGATTTGCTTTAGGTGTTTCATATATTTGTTTCTATAAATTAATGTTTTATGTGTTTCATGTTTTAATATGCTTTAAGCCATTTACAAGTTTTTATAGAAAAAAAAATTGATGTACCATGACTCCCAAGTCCTGTAACTGTAATAATTGGATGTGGCCAATACATAAATATCTATCTATCTACATATCTATCTGCGCCTTTCAGAACGACGTAATAACAAGAGGAAATAAGGTCAATTTTCTCTTTCGTTACACTATATTATCACAAAACCGAGCGTCTAAATAGTTCTTGGCGATTGATTTAAAGACTTCACTACCAACGAAGCAACAGATGACCACGTAGCTAACTTCATTCCTTTTTTTTTTTTATTCCCAAGAAACAACGACCCCTCAAGAACTTTCCAGCTTAGTGTGTCCAGAAATCTTGAGAAACACGGTACTAATTTCCCTGACCGCATGTACTAGGAGAGGAAATGAAATCCCTGTTCTCATTTCTGGCAGACATGTCATCGCCTTTGCTTGGCTCTGACCGCTTGTGGTGCACTATTCCAGGAAGCAGAGGCCAAGCCAGCGCCGTGTAATGCACATGTGGTCTGACGGAACTTAACTTTGCTAACATCATGCCTTTGACGTTGAGGAAAAAAAAAGTGTTGAATAAAATTAAACATGATGAAGGCTTTCGGATTGTGTGTGTGTGTGTGTGTGTGTGTGTGTGAGAGAGAGAGAGAGAGAGAGAGAGAGAGAGAGAGAGAGAGAGAGAGAGAGAGAGAGAGAGAGAGAGAGAGAGAGAGAGAGAGAGAGAGAGAGAGAGAGAGAGAGAGAGAGAGAGAGAGAGAGAGAGAGACATAACAACAACACGAAGGGAGACAGACAGACAAACACACAGACACTGAGGCAGAGAGGGAATAAAAGACAAAGACAGACGCAGGAGCTGGAAGACTCGTACATGCATACAATAACCAAGACACAAACATTCGGACATAAAAGGAATAGAGAGACAAAAAAAAAAAAAAAGAAAGAAAAACATAAGTGAGAGGAACGAAGGAATCAGGCAGGCCAGGTCAAGCTAACGAGACAGCTGAAGGTCAGAGGTCAGGACGATTGGTAGCTGAAGAGGTCAATTATACTGCGAGCCGACAGAGGGAAGGAGGGTGGGAAGGGACAGGTAAAAGAGGGAGGCTGAAAGAGGAACACGAGGGGAGGCAGTGAATTCAGGCATGAGAGAAATATAAATGAAATCTTTAGCCAGTGAGTTTCGCCAAATGTGTAGTGTTGTGTTGTGTTATTTCGGGGGTTTTCATAAATTTGCTTGCCTCCTCTTACTTCCTTCATTTTTACTCACAATTCACTGCCATGACTCACTCCCATTCTAAACTCATACTATTATCAATCCTATTTACTTTTTCCTCTCATCAGCAGGTCTCACTCTGTTTTCCTCATCTCTCCTCTTCATTTCAATCATCATTATCCCTCATTACGTTTGGCTCATTCACCACAATTCTAAGTTTCTCACGCTTACGCCCCTCATCATCTCTCCTCTGCTCCTTACCTCACCTCACACTGGACTCCCTCACCTCCTCACAAAGTCACACACACGCCAAGCTTCATCCTTATCTGGCTAACATTAAAGCCTTCCTCACTCCCTTGCTCCCATCACGATTTCTACACCCCTCCCTCCCAGACCTCACCTCACCTCACCTCGCAGCATCACAGCACAACAGCACTCCCCGCACAACACACCACACCACTACCACCACCTGCGAGCAGCACAGCAGACAAGAGGAACCAAATTGAAACTCATTCCCCTCACGCAGCTAAATCAACAGAGGCAAGGGCTGGGTCCCTCCTACAGCAAACAATCAAGCTGGATGGACTTAAATGAGCTTCTGACCACCTCCGGCCCCTCCTCCCTTTCGCCCTTCTCTCAGGAGACACAGCCGGGGTTATAGCACACACACCGTCCCTGCGAGCGTGCACCTATCTTCGACTGTCATCCGGTGCATATATCTCAAACAATTCGCATAACAAGATCTATTTCTCCCCTTTCACTCTTAAATACAGACGTGCCATTACCTTTATTGCACTCCTTTTCACAGGGTAACAACTTTCTCCTCTCATTTTCCTCGCCACTGCAGCGCAAAACACGACATGGGTTCTGAGTGGGTGAGAAAGGGTCTGTCTGTCTTTCTATTTGATGCGTCCAAAGTTCGATGTCGCTGCCTAGTAAGTGGCGAAATGATGACTTCCTTTTCCCATTATAAGTTCTAGTGTGCTCGAAACTACCGTATTTTTTTTTTTTATTTTTACCAGCAGCACACAAACAGATCCAGCCACTGTCACCCCTCACCCCGTCTCTACACACCACCGTGATTCTAAGATGACTGGAAATCGAAACACACAGATGCATCACCGCGATATGATTAATTCCAACACAATACGAGTAGCTTTCTCTGCATACTAAACACACTAAACGATTTCTCCTCCCTCCTTCCCTTCCCGACGGATACGAAAACAACGCACGTAACTGCCCAAGAATTGCCGCAAACTACTCGCATTAACTTCAGGTATAGAGAGAAAATGAGGCTTTAAAACGAGAGAAAAGGAATAAGAGGCGGACAAGGGTGCGAAGCAATAGCAGAGGGTGCAGGCGACGGACGACAACGAGGAAAGAGGAGTACAGAATGAGAGAGAAGAGGGAGACAGAGAAAAAGATACATGGCAGCAGGAAATTACCCCCAAAAATGACCAGACAGACAGTGATAGATGGACAGGACAGCAAAGGGAAGGGAATTAGACAAAGGACATTCACAGCGAGCAAGAAGAAGAGACGGGATACTAGAAAAATATAAAAAAAGGAGGAGGAGGAGGAGGAGGAGGAGGAGGAGGAGGAGGAGGAGGAGCTAGTGGCGGCAAGGAACAAACACCACTACCATAACTCTTCAAAGCAGGGAACATATGAGGTACATATATAACTGAACGGTGAAAAGTCTTGCAAAATGGTGAAAGAAGTTGGGAGAGAGAGAGAGAGAGAGAGAGAGAGAGAGAGAGAGAGAGAGAGAGAGAGAGAGAGAGAGAGAGAGAGAGAGAGAGAGAGAGAGAGAGAGAGAGAGAGAGAGAGAGAGAGAGAGAAGGAAGTATCGCAACGGAGAGGGTGAAGGAGAAATGAGGAAAAGGAGAGGGGCAGAAAGAAAAGAAAAGATCAGAGAGAGAGAGAGAGAGAGAGAGAGAGAGAGAGAGAGAGAGAGAGAGAGAGAGAGAGAGAGAGAGAGAGAGAGAGAGAGAGAGAGAGAGAGAGAGAGAGATGATGTAGGAAGAAATATAAATGTAAAACAGAGAAAGTAAAAAGAAAAATATGCAAACGAAAATTTCCTCTTTACTTGAGTACTTTTCTTTCAATGGAGAAGAAAACGGAAGCGGAATAAATGAAAAACACGTCTGAATATGTCCCAGAAAGAGAGAGAGAGAGAGAGAGAGAGAGAGAGAGAGAGAGAGAGAGACCACACAAGCTTTTTCCTCCTAACAACTAATCCCTCCCACCTCCAGTTCACATTTCGCTCCCACGCATACCACTCCACTCCCCACCGTGCCTCCCTGCCTCATCGTCTCTCATGGGAAGTAGCGGAGCGCCCTATGCATTGCTGATACGCCCATGACATGTAGGGCGGATGGAGGTTCATGTGTTAGTCAGAAGAGCTCTGTTAGTTGGCCTTGTTGCTGGCACCTCGTAGCTTAGTCGCCGCCGCCTCTCATTCTTAAATAACTGTAACGCTTCTGTTGCCTCGGCCCCCCAGTCTGGTTTTGGGTGTGGCGACTGTGACATGCATTGCACACAGGGTTGTTGGACTGTTTGTGCCATTATTTATGTTCGAAGGGCTTGTGCTAGTCGTGGTGGTCGTGGTAATGGTGGTGGTGGTGGTGGTAGTAAATGTTGTATAGGTTTAGTTGTAGAATACTGATGATGATCGTGATGGTAGTGGTAGTGGTAGTGATGGTGGTGGTGGTGATGAATATATATGAGCAAATAGAGAAAGGAATGGATATAGAGATATGTGGATGAATGAAATAATAATAAGAATATTTAAAGAAGAATAATTAGAGGTTAAAGGAGGAGGAGGAGGAGGAGGAGGAGGAGGAGGAGGAGGAGGAGGAGGAGGAGGAGGAGGAGGAGGAGGAGGAGGAGGAGGAGGAGGAGGAGGAGGAGGAGGAGAAGAAGAAGAAGAAGAAGAAGAAGAAGAAGAAGAAGAAGAAGAAGAAGAAGAAGAAGAAGAAGAAGAAGAAGAAGAAGAAGAAGAAGAAGAAGAAGAAGAAGAAGAAGAAGAAGAAGAAGAAGAAGAAGAAGAAGAACCATAAAAGGGTGAAATAGAAAAAAAACAATATATATATATATATATATATATATATATATATATATATATATATATATATATATATATATAGAGAGAGAGAGAGAGAGAGAGAGAGAGAGAGAGAGAGAGAGAGAGAGAGAGAGAGAGAGAGAGAGAGAGAGAGAGAGAGAGAGAGAGAGAGAGAGAGAGAGAGAGAGAGAGAGAGAGAGAGAGAGAGAGCCGAAGATAAAAAATCACACACACAATAGAATAACAATAAATGAGTAAATTCTTGGCTAAGTTAGATCCATAGTTAGGTTAAGCATTTCATTGTTTTAATGTCCCCCTGTACATTTTCAGTGTAATTTTTTTTGTTGCACTGCCAAATTAATAAACAGTATATTATTATTATTATTATTATTATTATTATTATTATTATTAACAACAATTTCCTCGCGTCAACAACCAACTATTGACGATAAAAAAAAGAAAAACAAGTAAAGAAAAGAGAAAAGATAAGAAAAGTAACAGTAACACACAAAATATAGAAGCAAACACACAAACACACACACTAAGAAATAGAGACATCAACCTAAAGCTTACACGCAGTTGCACACACACACCCACCCACCCACCGACACACACACACACACACACACACACACACACACACACACACACACACACACACACACACAGACGTAAGAAATGATCCTATGCAAACAATCCAGAGGCAGAAGAACCCTAAGGGGAAGGAAGGCATAATGGAGACGAATAAAGAAATAGAAAACACGGAACAAAATGGCAAGCGAATGTTTAACTTGACCTGTGTGTGAATGAGGTAAAAGGAGGGAGAGCGGGAGAGGGACGGAGGGGGAAGAGAAAGGAAAGGGAGGGAGAGGAAAGGAGAGAAGGAGCCTGTCAAACATGTGCAGAGGGAGGAAGAAGAGGAGGAAAGAAAAAAAAAACTGGCTATGTAGATGTTAGAGAGGGAGGAATGAAAAGAGGAGGAGGAGGAGGAGGAGGAGGAGGAGGAGGAGGAGGAGGAGGAGGAGGAGGAGGAGGAGGAAGAGAGAGGAGGAGGAGGAGGAGGAGGATTAGAGTGCAGGTGGACAGAGTTTATTCAGTGACGTGCCAATCTGCTCCTGTCCCTACTCCTCTTACCCCTTTCTCCTTCTCCTCTCCTCTCCTCCTACTCTCCCTCCTCGTCTGCCTCCTCCTCCTCCTCCTCCTCTTCCTCCTCCTCCTTCACCCCTCCTCCTCTTTGTCATTCACCTGTTACATATTTTTTCCTTCTTCTCTCTTTTACTTCCTCTTTTTCCTCCTCCTCCTCCTCCTCCTCCTCTTGCCTCTCCTCAAGCTCCTATTTTTATCCAGTCATACGTTACACTGAATAATCTTTAATAGTAAGAATAGAATAATAATGATAGTACAGAAGACAGACTGCCATTAATTCGCATTCATTTCTAACATCAATATCCCCTCCCAATAACACACACACACACACACACACACACACACACACACTCTTTCCTCTTCCTTCTTACTGTGAAAACAATGAATCTGGCAAGCACTTCCATCTCCTCGTAAATCGACATTGCCATTCCCACGCCCAGCAGCTTGTAGCAAACGCCTTCCTTCTCTTTAGATTCCCAAAGGCAGCTTTCTTTCCCTTACGCAGGCGATTCCTCCTTTTCTCCTTCCCGCCTCCATAATGTTGCATCATCCTCTCTTGCTTTTTTTTTTTTTTTCTCTCCGTCCTAATCCCATTATCTCTAGCCATTCCTCCATCTTCTCTCTCCCTCTCTCTCTATCCATCTCTTCCCGCCAAATATTATGTTTACGAATAAATCTCATACTGGGCACTTTTCCTCTCTTCTGCCTTACTCGTTCCATCTCTCTCTCTCTCTCTCTCTCTCTCTCTCTCTCTCTCTCTCTCTCTCTCTCTCTCTCTCTCTCTCTTCCTCCTTCCATCTATCTCTTATCTTTCTTTCGTGTCTTCCACATCTATTTCTCTTCCCTCATGCCTGCACCACGATTCCCTTTCTTCTTCTTTCTCTTTCTCTCCGTCTCTCCTCTCCTCGACTCAGACCTTCCCTCACACAACACGAGCGGCTCATCTGATATTTCCAGGTGGGTGACGGGTTTCTGGTCTGACGCGACGCTCGACATGTCCTTGAGTGAGGCCGAAATGTAATAAGACCGAGATATCTGATAGCCAGGATGAGGTTAGCAGCTGCGGGCGAGGTGAATGTCAGGTTTTCGGAAGGCTGTCTATCTGTTATCTTGTTCTATGTATTCCCTGTTTCTTCTTGTCTTTTTCCTCTTCCTCTTTCGCGTCATCTGCACCTATTATGTCTTTTTGTCTGTGTGTCTTCCTGTTTCTGTCTGTTTTGTTTTGTTTTTTGGGGGCGGTTGTTCTTATCCTTTTACTTGTTCTCATTACTGTCTGGTCAACTCTGCGTAGGTTTGTGTATGTGTATTATCTGCTTCCCAGTTTCTTCTTAGATCTTACATAAATATGCTTGTCCGTCTGCTTTTATTTCTGTCGTTCTTCTTCCTTCTAACAATAACATGCCTATCTGTCTGTCTAGTAGCCTATCTAAATGTGTGTGTGTGTGTGTGTGTGTGTGTGTGTGTGTGTGTGTGTGTGTGTGTGTGTGTGTGTGTGTGTGTGTGTGTGTGTGTGTGTGTGTGTGTGTGTGTGTGTCATCATCTTTAACTCCTTATGTATGTCCCCTCTCCCTTTGGCTCAGTCTTTAACTTCCTCCCGGTCTTCACTCCTTCATCTCGACTTTCCCTCAATTCCATTTCACACCTTCCTTCCTTCCTATCTTCGTCAAGCCCTTTCCGTGCCCGCATCCCTCTCACTTTTGTCCAGGACGCGGAAAGGCTTCCCCAAGAGGAATGATGAAGGCGTAAGGAAGGTGAGTGGGAGGAGGAAGAGGTAAAGATGTAAGCCAGGATAAAAGAAGAAAAAAAAGATCAAAGAGAGACAAAGGAAAAAGAAAAGTAAGACGACACATGTGCAAATGACGCATCAACGCCAACCGCACCCCTCCCGCCCTCCACACCCATCCCTCCCGCCCCATTCATTTTTCGTTCCTCTCTCGCGGAAGAGGAGGAAAGATTGCAGGTGAGATTACAGGTGTATCATAAGAACACCTGCTAACTATGTTGTATGTATAACAATTAAGATAAAAAGATTACCAACTGCACCTTTACACAAAGATCAAAGCACATTCTTAAAATCGTCGCATTTAATCTTTTCTTTTGTATTGTATCACACGAATACTTCCTTTCATCGCCTTATATATGACACACACACACA
>NC_059271.1:28925024-28935024 GCF_017591435.1 Portunus trituberculatus | reverse complement strand
AGAGAGAGAGAGAGAGAGAGAGAGAGAGAGAGAGAGAGAGAGAGAGAGAGAGAGAGAGAGAGAGAGAGAGAGAGAGAGAGAGAGAGAGGAAGGATTTAGCGAAAAGGACAGCCGTTCCAGGAGGGTGATGTACGATCGGGTCTGGCAATAACTGGCTCCTCACCGAGACGCAAACATCTGTCAGTGAACGGAGGCCAACTTTCTTCTGTGCCTCCCAATTACCGCGTGTTGACTTCTGTTACGTAGACGAGCCCTCACAACGACGATCTTTGCCCGGCGTGCCATCACAAGTTACAACAATCTTTACCAGCCTCCACGAACGACTCTTGTTATCGCTTCCAACATTCAAAATTCTCTCAACAGCTAACAGTCTCCTTTGGCCTTCTCCTTCTTTTCTTCCTTTCCCCTAGCAACCTAACCCTTTCGCTGCCAGAATACACACTACAACCAACAGCTTCTGCCTCTTCTCTCTTCCTCTATCTCCTTCTTCTCCTCCTCTTCCTCCTCCTTCACTAAAGCTTCTGTCACCAAAATAGTCGTTGTTACTTCCACGCCATCTGTGCTAACTTACATCATCACCGCAGTTATTGAGTCGTCGATGTGTCCCCTCCCCCGCCACACCCACCACCCTTTACCCTTACTCTCCGTCTCCAGTAACCTTCCGTTCCTCCTTATACGTGCCTCTCCTCCCACCCTTCCAACCCCTCCGCCTCCACGCTAACGAAGACTCCCTCCACCATTAGCACCGCCATTACAACCCCCTGACACCATAAAACATGCATCGCCTCAATTACTGCCAACAAATTACCCTTCCATTATCCGAATATTTCCATCTATGTATTCCTTCTCTTCCTCTTGTTCAGTACTTAAGCGCTATGTCATTAAGCGATCTCTTTCTCCTCTTCCTCCTCCTCCTACTTTTCCTAATTTTTTCTCTTTCTTTCTTTTTTTCTCTATTCTCTCAGGGAAATTAAAAGTTCGTAGTCTTTCGCTAAATGTGAGACGAAGCCAGGTGTTATGTCTGGAGTGGATAGATGTAGGGGAAAAGTGATTGAGGAGGCATCCACACGCGCGCGCACACACACACACACACACACACACACACACACACACACACACACACAACTGTTCGTGTCTCTTCGTGCTGTTACGTTTGTTGCCTGAGCTGCATGGTGAGTGTGAGAAAGTAATTATCTGCAGTTATTTTTCCACTCTGCCCTGTGGATTATTCTCTCTCTCTCTCTCTCTCTCTCTCTCTCTCTCTCTCTCTCTCTCTCTCTCTCTCTCTCTCTCTCTCTCTCTCTCTCTCTCTCTCTCTCTCTCTCTCTCTCTCTCTCTCTCTCTCTCTCTCTCATATAACAGTATATAGGTTGGCTGGCAATCCCGTTTAATAACCTTGAAAATGACGCTCCCAGCCTCCATTCCATTGACTGACTTAGCATCACTCCCATCTCCTAATCGAAATGCGTGCAGATTAAAACTATTTCTCCCATTTTTTTCCGCGCTTTAACTATAATGGCCTCGCTAATCTCTGCCTTATTCATCCCCTTCATCTGCCTGGATATTCGCTGACGTCGACCTGCACTCCGCGCCTCTCCGCTGAATGGAGGCGAACCTTTCAATCTAGCTTTATATGGAAGGCTTCTGAATCCAGTAATTGATTTTTTCCTAATCCTCATCCTCTTTTCTCTTCGTCCCTTCATAATTTGGTGGTGGAATCTCTACTTCTAATCTGGATGTTGCTTCGCTTCGTGAGAACAATACTCGGCGCTGCGCCTCATGACTGGCTGTCTACTCTTATGACGAGGTCCGCGGGCGTCCCCAGCAGATGCCATACAATGTACGATTTTTCAATGAGCTTGTTTGTCTTCTGGAAGATAAATGATTGTGGCAAGGGAAGAACACTGTAACTAATCTCCGACGAAAACAAGCGAAAAGAGAAAATTTAGGGGATGAGAACAATAGAGGGTAAAAAAAAGATGGATAGGGAAGGAAGCAGCAGGGAAGGGAAAATGGAGGCGGTGCCAGCCAGCCATCAGCGGCACTCCCCATCCATCACAGCCTGGCACCGTAGGGTCCTGTCCCCTACCCTGCCGTCCCCTCTCTCGCCGCTACCCTCCACCGTCCAAAAGGGGCAAAATAGCTAAAAGTCGTCCCTTTAGAGCTTGCACGGGGGTGAAAAATGATCCTTTGCTGGTAGGAGTGGGACGGGAGGGGTGAGGATGGAAATTGAGGGATGGAGGAAGAGAAAGAGGGAGATGGAGAGAAACGAAAGTGGACACAACAAGGGAGGAGATAAAACAGCCCCTTTCCTTCTCAGTGACCCGACAAATGGCTAAGGTCACGACCCTATCTCGAGGACCAGATAGCGGCGGCAGCCCAAACACCACCACACAGACAACGACCACGCCAGAGCAGAGCAGAGCAGAGCAGAGCAGAGCAGGCCAGACCAGACGGGGGTGGCGACGCGAACGCACCAGCCACTTTTTTCTCTTTAGTTCTGTATCATTAATCTCCCCCCGCGACCCGCCCACCACCAGCAAAACAACCCACTACTGGCCAGCTACTTCTTGCACCTTCTTCCTGCGGCACCCGGGGCAAGGTTCACGTGAGGAGGATGAACCTAAGTGCGTCTGTATAAGGCAGGAAATGGTGTGTGTGTGTGTGTGTGTGTGTGTGTGTGTGTGTGTGTGTGTGTGTGTGTGTGTGTGTGTGTGTGTGTGTGTGTGTGTGTGTGTGTGTGTGTGAAAGAGAGAGAGAGAGAGAGAGAGAGAGAGAGAGAGAGAGAGAGAGAGAGAGAGAGAGAGAGAGAGAGAGAGAGGAATAGGTCCAAAGGGAGTGAGAAAAATGTTGCTGGGTGTATTGTTGAGTGGAGAGGTGTTAAGACGCTCTGGGGAGGCTGAAGCAACAGTGCCCTGGCTGGAATAAACATGAACCCACCAATAGGTACCTCTCTCTCTCTCTCTCTCTCTCTCTCTCTCTCTAATATGAGATAATGTAGCTAGTCACAAACAGCCTGGTAGGAGCCAATAGGTCTAATGCCGTGTCTTCTTCCTTTGTGTTCCCTGGTGCTCCATGTTCCGGGTATCCATGTAAGGACGCCAAGCCTTGCCACACAAATCCTGACGCTCCAGAGAAGTCATAGTACACCACCACCACCACCACTAGTCTGTCTACTCTAAATTGGTTCTGGATCTCGGTTTGAATGGTGTCCCAGGGAATGCGTGGTTGTCAAATCTTGAGGAAAACCGTGAGTTATCCTTGTAGTATGTGCGCTGATCAACAGAAAACGAGTATTATTCACATCAAATCAATTACGTTGTCAATAAATTACAATATGTTTTAAATCCAGGAACCATTTTACAGTAGACAAACTATAGTCTTTGTCGCTGTTGCTGTTACATATTAAGGGCAAAACATTAAAATTTTCCTCTGAAATGAAGTGCTGGCAGACTGATCGCACGGTCACATCATGCATGAATTATAAATATATGATTATAAATTCAATTAGAGATGATTAACAAGTAACATTCTAACTTATTTTACCCGTGTTGGCGTCACGAGGCGGAGTGGCGACCGAGCGGTAGTGGGCTGGGATTATTAAAGCCTCGCTCGGCACCAGCACTCCTATCTCACCTGGCCGGCCTGTGTCAAGAAACGTCAATAAGTGTGTCCCGGCTGGAAGGTGGAAGACACTGACAGGTATTCACGGTAGAGACAATAGTCAGGAATTCCGGATCAATTTTCCTTATGAAGTTACTAAACGCCTGTCTGTCTCCGCTTCCAGTCCAGGCATCTCTTCCCCACCCAAGCCTGTCCAGACACTCAGGTCTTATTGCCACTGCTCGATTATCTGTATTTAAAAGTTTTTGCGTTGTTACTCTCTCTCTCTCTCTCTCTCTCTCTCTCTCTCTCTCTCTCTCTCTCTTCCAACATACAATTTCCTATCTGCTTCCAAAATCTCGACAAGTCCCTTAGCCCTAGGCCACCACCACCACCACTACCTGTCATCCCCAACAAGTAGTCAGCCAGTCACTCCAGAACAAACAGTCACGTCAGCAAACGTCTCAATGTTCTCTTTCTCTTTTCTTTTCGTCTCATGGCCATCTTCCTCCTCCTCTTCTTCCATTCATCTGCCGGGTTTTTAATGTCTCTATTTCTGCCAGTCCTTATTCACTTTAGTCATCTGTTATTCATCCTTGCCTCATTTCTCTCCTATCATTATTCTCCCCTTTTGTTTCTGCGTACCTCTTATTCTTCTTATTTCTCCTCTTATTCCTTTTATTATTCCGGAGTGAGTCTCCACCACTTAACTCACTCCCTGTCCTCGTCCCCCTCCCTCTGCGCCTCCCGTGTCCCTCCCTTACTCCTCTGCCTCCTTTCCACCGCCTCCCCTACTCAGCTGGTGATTCAAGCTACCATTATGGGGTGTTGGCTCACGTCACTCCGTCATCATTACCTACGACAGGTGTTTGAGGGGGGTGTGGTAGGGGGGCAGGTGTTTGGACAGGTAATGAATTAAGAGCGAACTCCCTAGACAGGTAATGGGACAAGGCATTTAACTAAGAAACAAGTCAGAGTACTGGGGGAGGGGATGGGACGATATGAGACGAGAATGGTCTACCTGGAATTGTATCGGGAAAAAAAGTAGGTGAGTAGGAGGGAATGAAAAGAAAACAGCCAGGTAATGTATCAGACAAGGTGAGGAGCAGGTAACGTTACGACAAACAGAGATTCAATGGTAAACGTGGAAGGAGGAGAAGGGAAGGGAAGGGAAGGGAAAGGAGGGAAAGGTTTGGAGCAATGCGAGTGAGTGTACTAGTGGAAATGTGGCGTACTTAAAGCAGGTGGTGTGACGCACTGTGACAGACCCAATGTATAGTGCGTGAAGCGGTTACTGTTTGAGTCCCCGGCATAATTATTAAGTAGGGTTGTTCTGTTTTCCTGTACCTTCAATAATCAATAGGTTTCTGCGAACATTTTGCTGCATTGCTGTAGTGTCCTGCCTTTGTCTGTCTGTCTGTCTGTCTATAATGATGGTGGTGGTGGTGGTGGTGGTGGTGGTTTTGTGACGCTTAAGTGTGGTATACTGAGCACAAATGGCATGAATAGTGGCGTCAAATGTGCAATAATGGAGTGACGTGAAACCCTCTTAATAATGAACGAAACATTTCACTGTCCGTCTATCTGTTTGTCTGTCTCCCCCACCCCCAACTCTCTCTCTCTCTCTCTCTCTCTCTCTCTCTCTCTCTCTCTCTCTCTCGATGACTCATACTTGAAACAGAGTACATGCGTTTGTGATCTACTGCATTCCAGCGCCCCATGATTTAGTGTTAACCAAACTGGAGCCACGAATGACACTCACAGCTTAACTTCTAGCACTCGTGACTCATTATAACCTGATAGCGCTAAGGAGACTCTGAGTGATGTTTGAGTGTGCCGTACTGGAATAAAAGAACCATGGCAGTGCGATCCATATATAACGTTGTGTAGCTCAGAGTAACACAGGAGACTTTGAGAGATGTGTGAGTGTGCCCCTTATTATGACGTGTTAATGGAAGACTCTTTATGCTACGTGACTGCCATACTGAAAAGACTTAGAGTACAGTGATCTATATCATACAACGCCACTCAATTAACAGTAGACTCATCGCTATAATTCAGAAACGTTTCCCTCTCTCACCGCGACCATTTTCAAAGACCACAGAGACGATTAGCTGTCTTTTTTTATACCATGTGGGCTTTTCATGGGAATTTATGGGCTAAAGGGAATACTTTATGGGGTACCTCCTATCTCAAAGTCCACCGGTAGGAAACCAGTGCCCCGAGTGAGGAAGCCCAACCTACACTCGGACCGTGGATAGGATTCGAACCCGTGCGCTTGGAGACCCCTCGGACACCAAAGCACGCATGGTTCTACTGTACCACGGCGTTCTAAAGGGTATTTGTCCTGTTGGTATTGCAGAGAACTTATTAACACGTCACTGGGATTACAGAAACATCCTTAAAAACCCGTGTCACTTCAACTAGAGCCATTTAAAAATAGTGAAGTTGCAGCGCGGATGTGTTTCAAAATATGGACCTTAGTGACGTGAATGTGCTCTGCTGACAAGACCTCGAGCCAATGTTATCCAAATAAAGCGTTGTGTGGCTTAGAATAATACTCACGGCCTCGGTATGGATGGGGTGCACGGCAAAAAGCAGCGAGGCGACAAAGCTCGACAGCTCCGGCAGGAACATGCTGCACATCCTGGAAACACAAACAAACAAACACACGTTACAGACAGCTCGTTCGCTCGCTCGCTCCAAAGCAAGCCCACACACTGACAGGGAAAACAAAAAATAAGAAGACTGGAAAAAAAAGGAAAATAACAGTTAGGAATAGTGAATAACAGTGGTGGGAAATTGAGATAAACGTGTGAAGGCTGCAGGGGACTAGGAAAACGTATTGGTGGTAATGTTCGCATTGTGTCATAAAATAAGATTTCTAGGAAAAAAAAAAAAAAAAATCGTCATGATGGTAGTGGTGATGATGGAAGCTGGTAGGAAACGTGAAAACTCTCTCTCTCTCTCTCTCTCTCTCTCTCTCTCTCTCTCTCTCTCTCACACACACACACACACACACACACACACATGTGCAAACAAACACCACTCATCTTCAGCATAGTTTGTCTGGATACCGGAAAAGGAAGCACACTTTCTGTTCTGTCAAAGAGAGACAAAAAGAGAAAAGAAAAAACAGCAACACCAGTATGGCGGCACACTTTGAAAACTCTCTCTAGTTTGGAAAAACGAATACCTCCCCTCCTCTCCCATCGCCCCTCTCTCTCTCTCTCCCTCTCTCTGAAGGCAGATAACAAGTTTGAGGAAATTAATGAAAACAAAGGTAAATATGCCAAACAATAGCTATTAGGAAATCTATGAGTGCCAGTTTGTTTGTTTACCTGCCAATTGCCAAATTTCACAACAGAAAAACACTAATCTATTCATTCGCACAGGCAACATAATAAACACATATATTTCAACCACTTTTCTGAATCATGTGACCTAAAATGAATCGGCATGATGACACCTAATTATTAAATGATCAATTAGCTATCACTATTGACACCAATGAAAAAAATAATAATAATAATGAACAAAAAAAAAAAAAGGGGAGAAAAAAAAACTTTATATTAACGAATACATGATCGAAGAGTAGTTTTTATCTTTGTTTATATTTATGTTCCTACGTTATATTGTTAATTGGGACGAAGAGACGGGCAGGAAATGTAAAGGGGTTCCATATTACAGAATGTTTATTCATCTGCCAATCCATCGGAACTGTATAATTGGCAGACACGAATAAAAAGATAAAATACGTGGACGAAATAAGGCCGTAACAATGTATGTATTTATTTATCTCTAACGAGACTCCTAAACACACACACACACACACACACACACACACACACACACACACACACACACACACACACACACACACACACACACACACACACACACGAACTAAATCTATTCATTTATATATTTGAATACTGTTCACTGTTCTATTGTTTATCTATTTACAAATCTCCTTTATTTTGTCTTTCTCAACGTATCAACATAAACCTTATATACAATAAATTATATACGTGGGCAATGAATATGAAGGGAAAATGAGAGAGAGAGAGAGAGAGAGAGAGAGAGAGAGAGAGAGAGAGAGAGAGAGAGAGAGAGAGAGAGAGAGAGAGAGAGAGAGAGAGAGAGAGAGAGAGAGAGAGAGAGAGGTGGTATGCAGGTTCTTTTAATCAGCATTCCTCTTTCCTTCCTTACCGCCGCATAATTACGGAACTCGAGAACCCAACCGATATTACCACACACACACACGAACACACACACACACACACACACACACACACACACACACACACACACACACACACACACACACACATGATATGACCTGCTTCTCCTGCGCCTTTTTATCTCATGCTTGTTCCTCCTCGTCTTAGCTCAACTCGTGGGAAATCAACCTTCTATTTGTTCATATTCAATTATTTATTCATTTTACTTCTCACACTTTCATCAGTTTTCCTTTTGGTTTACTATCTTTTTTTTGAGTTTAAAGGAATTTTTGTGTCTTCCTTCTTCTTGATCTTAGAATGAGTGAATAGGTGAAGGAATGAAATGATAATGGCAAAAGGTTCCTCGTAAAGTGACAATGTCGAGGGGGAAGAGAGAGAGAGAGAGAGAGAGAGAGAGAGAGAGAGAGAGAGAGAGAGAGAGAGAGAGAGAGAGAGAGAGAGAGAGAGAGAGAGAGAGAGAGAGAGACAAATATTGCAGGATCGGAAAACAACAACAACATCAAATTCAATAAAGACGATTCTGGGTCACTTTTGGCATTCCTAAAGCAAAAGTAATGAAAGGAAAAATTGTCTCCACGAAAACACTCACACTCACACTCACACACACACACACACACACACACACACGCAACCTGACCCTGAATATGCCCTACCGAACATTTCACCTTCATCAGCGCCAGCCTCTTTCTCTCTCTCTCTCTCTCTCTCTCTCTCTCTCTCTCTCTCTCTCTCTCTCTCTCTCTCTCTCTCTCTGTGGGATGGAGGCATATGCATGTTCCTCAATCTGTCCCAATGAATAGTGACCGCAATATTGTAAACTATTCCAATCGTATCCCCTGTCCAGTCTCTCCCTAAATCCTCCGCGTCATATGATCCCTTTGCACGTATAAGAGAACCAAGAAGAAGAGAGAGAGAGAGAGAGAGAGAGAGAGAGAGAGAGAGAGAGAGAGAGAGAGAGAGAGAGAGAGAGAGAGAGAGAGAGAGAGAGAGAGAGAGAGAGAGAGAGAGAGAGAGAGAGAGAGAGAGAGAGAGAGAGAGAGAGAGGCGATGAGGCAGGTGACACTGTGCTGAGAGGAGAAGCAGAGGAAGATAGACGATTAACCCCTTCAGTACTGGAACGCATTTTTATCATGAATTATTGGCGTGATTTAACGATTTTAATTTTATGAAAGTAACAAGGTAATATATTCCCAAAGACGTGTGTGTAGTAAGTGTTTCCTGATTAGTGTTCTTTATATATATATATATATATATATATATATATATATATATATATATATATATATATATATATATATATATATATATATATATTCTTTCTATTTCTCTATCTTTGTCTCTGTCTGTCTGTCTGTCTGTCTGTCTCTCTCTCTCTTCTAAGCCTCTATAAATCATGTGTTTCTTAATGATAGTTACTGTTAGTGTTTTGCTAGTGTTATTAGCAAGATATCAACATGCTCTAGTAAATCATTGAACGACACACACACACACACACACACACACACACACACACACACACACACACACACAGATAGATAGATAGATAGATATGTTTATTGACTACAGCTATAAAGAAACGGATATTTCCTCGTGAAAATATATAATAATCTGAACGTAAGCAGAGATTTGCCCGGATAGATTGCAACTGTAGTCCCCCCAAAAAATTATGATAAATGAATACGTTGAAGTAATACACACACAATAATACACAGAAGAAACGTTTTACTTATATGAAAGCGTCATACGATAAGCAACATTCACCAGTAAGCAGACTCCACCTTGATGTCGTTTATTGCACCACCTCAAGACATTATTTCACAATTTTCTATCTCAGGGAATTGCAAACTGCGTGCCTCATCGTCCCTCTCCACCGCCGCGATCTAAAATCATCATAGAACATGCTACACGTTTTTTTTTTTTTTTTTTTTTTAAGCCTTTGTTGTCCATCTTTACAATGCAAGACCGGCCAATATCAGCCCTCCCTTCTCCACTTTAATGACAAACTCTCAAACAGTCTACCTTCCTCTCTTTTTTTTCCTCCTCCATCCCATTTGCTTAAGAGTCTTTGAAGAGGAAGGTTGTAAGGTCCCCTCATGAATTAAATTGGCCTTTCCTCCTCGTGTCTTCTCGTCTAACCCGAATAGTGTTTGGTG
>NC_059271.1:28915024-28922524 GCF_017591435.1 Portunus trituberculatus | reverse complement strand
GCCTCCTCCGCTGCCCTTACTGCCTCCTCTTTCTCTCCCCTCCACGCACCTGCTTATAACTCCACCTCCAGCACCGGTAACTCCTGGTTGAATGGCTGAATACTGGTGCCGTTGCTCTCTCTCTCTCTCTCTCTCTCGACGAGTGTCCTTCCACTTCCCTCCCCCTGTTCATTCAATGTCAGTGAAAGGCATGTATGGAGCACCTTCGCCCGTGATTGTAGTCTCTCTCTCTCTCTCTCTCTCTCTCTCTCTCTCTCTCTCTCTCTCTCTCTCTCTCTCTCTTTTATTTAAACATCATCTTACACCGATTTACATCATATTATTTAACAATATATCAGGTAATGATAGAGATTTAGACATAAAGCTCCTTGTGTTGGCAAGGAAATATTCTAAACGTCTTTTTCACGTTAGTATATAATTGTTGTGACACCTCACATCACTGCACTTCACTTCACAGCACTAGCCGGGCAGGGAGAGCGCTTCTCCAGACATTGGCATCTCTCTCTCTCTCTCTCTCTCTCTCTCTCTCTCTGTGTGTGTGTGTGTGTGTGTGTGTGTGTGTGTGTGTAATATTTTTGTCACTTACGTTGATGTATTATTGAGTAGAGTGTTCTGAGTAAGAATCTGAGTGCTTGCTGTGACTATAAAGAAAGAGGTGGAACGTAGAAAATGAATATAGACACAATATATTTCTCTCTCTCTCTCTCTCTCTCTCTCTCTCTCTCTCTCTCTCTCTCTCTTTCTCAACACGAAAAGAGAAGAGAGAGAGAGAGAGAGAGAGAGAGAGAGAGAGAGAGAGAGAGAGAGAGAGAGAGAGAGAGAGAGAGAGAGAGAGAGAGAGAGAGAGAGACCACATAAATACAAGTATATACATACAAACACACTTCCCTGTTTCTTTCCCCTCGTAAAAGGTGAGAAACCGCCAACAGGCCCCTGCCCCCTGTCCCCCAAAAAAGGAAAAAAAAAAAACAGACACAAAAGAGAGAGAGAGAGAGAGAGAGAGAGAGAGAGAGAGAGAGAGAGAGAGAGAGAGAGAGAGAGAGAGAGAGAGAGAGAGAGAGAGAGAGAGAGAGGAAAAGAGAAGGGAGGAACTTATACCAATGGCAATTTCCTCAAAGGCCGTTCGCTTAAGGGATACTGATGGTGGTAGTGGTGGTGGTGGAGGGCGAAGAGGCTGTGAGGAGACGAGCACCAAAACAAGGGTGATTTATGCTGGGTAGGCGAGAACACTGCACTTCCGGCCAGGCTGTGGGCGGACACTCTGGCAGCGGTGATTTTATGGCGACGACGAGGAAACAGGAAGACGAAAATAAAGAAGGAAGAGAAAAAAAGGAACACCAAATAAGATACAGAAAAGATGAAAAAGAAAGAAAAGAAGACATGATGAAAAATAAGTAATAAAACAATGGAGAATAAGAAGTGATAAACCAGATAAAGATGTAGCAGGAGGAGGAAATATAAACAAGAAAAGAGGGAATGATGAAGACAAAGTAGATGGAGAAGGAGGAGTAACAGGAAAAGGAAACCGAAGAAGACTAAACAAAAAAATAAAAGGACGAAGATGAAGTAGCTGCAGGAGGAGGAGGAGGAGGTGGAGGAGGAGGAGGAGGAGGAGGAGGAGGAGGAGGAGGAGGAGGAGGAGGAGGAGGAGGAGGAAGGTAAAGGAGGAACAGCAGAAGGAACAAGAACCAAGAGGAAGAGAAAGGCAAAACAGAAAACGAAGATAAAGGAGGAGGAGGAGGAGGAGGAGGAGGAGGAGGAGGAGGAGGAGGAGGAGGAGGAGGAGGAGGAGGAGGAGGAGGAAAAAAGTAAATCAAAGTAGACTCAATATGAAGGTGAAGAAGAGAATCAAAAGATGAGTAAGAAAAAGACGAAGACGAAAACAAAGAAAGAAAAAAAAAAGAAGAAGAGGAGGAGCAAATCACAACTGAAGACGAAGGAGAAAGATAAATGACGTAGACAAAGTAGGATGGAAAGGAGGAGGAGGAGGAGGAGGAGGAGGAGGAGGAGGAGGAGGAGGAGGAGGAGAAGGAGAAGGAGAAGGAGAAGGAGGAGGAGGAGGAGGAGGGAGAAGGAGGAGGAGGAGAAGGAGAAAGAGGAGGAGGAGGAGGAAAACAGAGATAATGAAGGCAACAACGAAGACAGTAAAAAGAGAAACAGTAAGAGACAGGTAAAAAAAAAGAAAAAAGAAAAATCAAAGGAAAAAAAGGGACAAATGAGAGAGAAAAAAAGCAAAGAACATGATAAAAGTGAAGAAACAAAGACGGAGACCAAAAATAAGGACTAAGAGAGAGAGAGAACAGTCCAATATTCACCACCACCGTGACACCCTCCACCAACCACTATCAGTAAATACTCCTGTGAATTACCAAATAATCCTCTCAGTTCATCCACCAGCCGCCTATCCACTCTCTTCCACGCGTCTCGCAACCACACAACCACGACCTCGCAAAAGATCCCATCCAGTTAGCCAGTTAGTCAGTTCGTTCTTATCCTTATCACCATATCACCCTTAGCACTCTCATTCTGTTTTCTTCCTCTATCTTATTCTTTTGCAACCTTTTAAATGTGAATGTGTATACAGTTTTCAGTCTTTTATGTCGTTTTTCTTTCTTTTCCCGCCTATCCACTCTCTTCCTCCTGTCTAGCAACCACACAACCACAGCCACGCAAAAGACCCCATCCAGTTAGTTGGTTGGTCCTTGTCTTTATCACCACATCTTCCTTAGCGCAAGCAATTCCACGCAGCAAAATACTAAGGAAAGTTTTGCGAGAGGAGAATAACAACTGAGCTTAAACTTGAGAGGGTACCATAAATTTGACTCAGATATGGACCATCCACTTCCCCACTAGACCCTGCCACCGCCACCATCGAAACCACTACAACCACAGCCGCCGCCTCCATGACCGTCTTTCTGTTGTTCCTCTGGGCGTCCACCACACTGCCACCACCGCCGCCCACCACTACATGATGCAGGGGTTTCTTGGAATTAAGTAGTAAACGGTGACGGAAATTAACACACACACACACACACACACACACACACACACACACACACACACACACACACACACACACACACACACACACACTCTCTCTCTCTCTCTCTCTCTCTCTCTAACTAATTCTGCCTTTTTCACCAATGGCAAAGAATTACATAAATTTTGCTATCTCACATTTCCAGATACATGTAGTGGCAGCCATTCCATGAAATACACGGAGTATGTAGTTTTACACACACACACACACACACACACACACACACAGTATTGTGCGCGTGGGATATCAAAGTTTCATTGACACATTACATATGCATCAATATTTCGCGATCCATTCTTCTATTCTCTCTCTCTCTCTCTCTCTCTCTCTCTCTCTCTCTCTCTCTCTCTCTCCGTCACGTCGTTCAAAAATACACTGCAAGCTCAGTTATCTGGTTTAAATTATGAAGATCCAATACCCGTGTCTAAAGTATGTATTGAAAAATTTAATGTATGTATTATTTCCATCGCTTTAGCTATGCAGCGGATAACCCTTTGCTTCTTTCACTCCTTTCTCTCTCTCTCTCTCTCTCTCCTTCCTCGGTTGGTATCAAACTTTTAAGAAAACTTCAATTTTTCATTCTCTTTTTGCTACTGTTCGCAAATCTTAATTTTTGATAAGGCAGGCAAATTCTGAGGGAGAGAAAATATTATAGTTTTCGTTTTTTTACTTTCTTTTTTTTCTACTTGGGTAACATTCTTCATCAGATCCTCAATAACCGTGAAAAATTACCCGTCTACCTCATCACTGTAGCTACATACATATTTAAATTCCCTTGTGAAGATAAATCACGTAAGGCAGCACTATCTACGTACACACACACACACACACACACACACACACACACACACACACACACACACACACACACACACACACACACACGACTACGTCCGTACCTACATGTTCTGAATTACAAATCTCTATTTACTTCCCTTCTCTTTCCTTCTCGTCCCTATACACTATACCTTCTCTCTCTCTCTCTCTCTCTCTCTCTCTCTCTCTCTCTCTCTCTCTCTCTCTCTCTCTCTCTCTCTCACACACACACACACACAAGGGTACATTAAAGTTAACTCCACAGAAATTTGATTTGCCACTCGAATGCCTCCCAAGCTTTCACTGTCAACGAATAACGAGGTCACTGGTTTGGCTTGAGCGGGAAACTGACGAAAGAAAAAGTGAGGGAAGGGAAAAACAACAAACCTTTGGCGACTGATAAGAAAGTCAAAATAAAGGGCGCTGGTGGAAATTTGGCGTGCATCAAATATTCATAGGAAAGGCAACTGAGGCTCTTTCCCCATCTCTCTCTCTCTCTCTCTCTCTCTCTCTCTCTCTCTCTCTCTCTCTCTGTGATGGCCGAAAAGAGAAACTGTTGGAATGGAGAGCGGATAAAATGGTAAATTCTCTCTCTCTCTCTCTCTCTCTCTCTCTCTCTCTCTCTCTCTCTCTCTCTGTTTTTCTATTTTCTCAATTTCTTTTTAGCCAGTCGTCAAATGATTCTGCTCTCATCACAATACCAATTTCTTTCTCTATCATCATATTCGTGAATGTTGTTATTTGATTTTTTACTCTTTCTCTTTGGTCATATAAGTTTCTGTTTACCTTTCATTGTTCCTTCTTTTATTTATTTTTTTTCCTTCTTAACAATCCATTCTCTGATTCCAATAATGTTCTTTACTTTGTGCTATCACGCGTTCGGCTTCAATATTTGTTTCGTTTCATAATTCATCTTCTTTTGCAATTCTTTTTACTATTTCTGTTCTTCACCATTATTTTCTTCCTCATATTCCTTATTCCATCAGTCTGGCTCGCCTTCTCTACCTTTTTTCACATCCTTATTTCATTTCTTCATCTCTCTGCTTTGACTCGTAATCTCCACATAGTCTAACTCCTCCTCCTCCTCCTCCTCCTCCTCTTCCAGGTTCTCCTCCTTCACCTCTTCTACGTATTCCTTCGCCTCCTTCGTCTTCTTCCTCTTTCCATGAGTCAGCAAATCGGTGAGCAGCTGACAACAACGCCGTCAGTCAGCCGCCCCTCCTTCCCTTCTCTCCTCCTCTCCCTCCTCTTCTCTCCTCCTCTCCCACTCGTAACCCTTCTCCACCGTCCTCTCCATAAATACTCTTCTCCTTAACCCTTTCCTACACCCATTTCCTTATCCTCTCTCTCTCTCTCTCTCTCTCTCTCTCTCTCTCTCTCTCTCTCTCTCTCTCTCTCCTTTCTTTCCAGCCTCATAAGGAGCTGAGAGAGCGGCCACGTCAGGTCATCGCTCACTGTTCTAAGTTCGCCTTTATTTACGAGACAAGATTACAACTTTATTTAAGGACTCCAGCACGGGGGGTGAACCAACGTGTGTGTGTGTGTGTGTGTGTGTGTGTGTGTGTGTGTGTGTGTGTGTGTGTGTGTGTGTGTGTGTGTGTGTGTGTGTGAGAGAGAGAGAGAGAGAGAGAGAGAGAGAGAGAGAGAGAGAGAGAGAGAGAGAGAGAGAGAGAGAGAGAGAGAGAGAGAGAGAGAGAGAGAGAGAGAGAGCGAAACGTTGCAAAACAAAACAAACACACGAACGATGAGAGAGAGAGAGAGAGAGAGAGAGAGAGAGAGAGAGAGAGAGAGAGAGAGAGAGAGAGAGAGAGAGAGAGAGAGAGAGAGAGAGAGAGAGAGAGAGAGATGAAACGTTGCAAAACAGAGCAAGTTCACGAGCGATAACTCTGAATAACATACAGTCTAAAAATATATATGGAAGAGATAGATAACGGCAATAACAGAGAGAGAGAGAGAGAGAGAGAGAGAGAGAGAGAGAGAGAGAGAGAGAGAGAGAGAGAGAGAGAAAGGCGAGGGCAGTAGCGGCAGGAAAAAGAAGCATAGCATACTGTAAACACCACGCATGACACCGCAGGTTCCGCGTGTGTGTTCTGCATTTAGCGGGCGACAGGTGACTGCGGCAGGTGTGATAATTAGAAGGAGTTCAGGTGAGGAGTTCCTTTGGCTACATCGCGCCTTCCACAAACACCTCTTGGCCACAAATACCCGAGAGAGAAGTTAAGTGTCACAGTGCGTATTGTTTTCACTGTTTTGCTTTCCCTTAAGTCTTCATCAGGAAAAATAAGTTGAGAGTATTTGCTGAAAGACAAGTATAGTTTATCTACTGTAAAGTGACTCCTGGATCTCTATTTGAATGGTGTCCCAGGAAATGCGTGGTCGTCAGATCTTGAGGAAAACCGTATAAGCAGTCTTTGCGATAAGTGTGTTCATCAACAGGAAACAAATATAATTCCCACAAAATCATTAAAAGCTACAATATTTTGAACTCAGGAGCCACTTTAGAGTAGACAGACTATAGTGATAAGGAAAGGTGGTGAGTACAAGGGAAGGGGATAAAGATCAGAGTGTTGAGAAGGGTTAAGGAAAAGAGTATACGTAAACTCAAACTTTTTCAGCACCTTGCATTTCATTTTTGCCTGATAAATATCGAGTATCAGGTGAAATAAACAAGCGGCTCGTAATCAACACTCAACTGGGCTAAATGCATCTTTCGCTTGTATGAAATGAGCCTGCCATTAGAGGCCTCGTATAGCCTTAAGCTGCATTGCTAGACGCGTCATTGCACGTTCACCACCACCACCACTACCACCACCACCAGCCAAGACCGGATGTTATGTTTAATTGACGCCATTAACGCTTTAAAAATGTGCATTACTCAGCCACTTTTACGAAGAACTTTGGGTTAACATAATGATGAGCCGACTTGGGTGGTAATGTGCGTGCTGCGAGTTTTTGTTTGCGAGTAAGTTTTCTCTCCGTCAGGGAAGTATTAATTTTTCTGGCTTAAGTTTTTTCTTCCGTTATGAGAGAGAGAGAGAGAGAGAGAGAGAGAGAGAGACTCGTACCCTCCGCAAGTCAGGCAGAGGCATTACAAGGCAACATACTCGTACTCTGGAGCGCTGAATAAACGTGTCGTCATTCCAGGCAAATTATCGCATCACACTCCAGTCACGTACGCGATTGTCGGTGCGGTGTGGTGCGGTATGGCCTCTCCGGGAACTTTTTATCGGGGTACAAACACAGTAGTAACGGAAAACTGGCGCGCTGCAAAGGGGGAGGAGTGTAAAGGGAAACATAACACATAGAACACGTGTTAACATAGAGCTGTACGAGTGTTGCTAATGTCAATGCTGCCATCTGTTGTGCTGCAATGGAGACACACTGAGGGGAAAACTGAAGTGAGATCAATCGCGTGAGTTTCAAACACAGACACGATTAATGGTTATATTTCGGATCATTTATCATTTTGGCGTCTTAAATCGATTGTATTTGGAAAACAGTACTGAGTTATTGGAGTTTTCAATGGTGGATTTATAATTTTAGTGTCGGTTTGTCCCTGCGATGTGGAGTAATTCTTCGTAGTGAAAACGAATCATGAAATAATTATGGGTTTGAAAGAAAGAAAGGGATTAAAACGATAGGTT
>NC_059271.1:28907524-28910024 GCF_017591435.1 Portunus trituberculatus | reverse complement strand
GCACGGTACTGGGAGACATGATGACTGTGAAAGCTTGTGTGAAATGTGTGTGTGTGTGTGTGTGTGTGTGTGTGTGTGTGTGTGTGTGTGTGTGTGTGTGTGTGTGTGTGTGTGTGTGTGTGTGTGTGTGTGTGTGTAACAAGGAACTATTCATTGCTTCACCGAATAACTTTCCCAGTGTAATACAGAGAATAAAAAATGTAACATAGACTTGATAAGATCTCCTCTTCTCTCTTCTCTCCTCCTCCCCCCCATCCCCTCCTCCTCCTCCTCCTCCTCCTCCTCGCCTGTCAGTACACGCCTCAATACCCACGTCAAGATGCCTCTGAAATAAAACGTCTGGAAGTAAATATGAAAATACTAATTTTTCTTTTTTGTTTTATTTCAATGCCCTCCTCAGTGTCTAAACAACGACCCTTCAGTGGAATCTGAACCCTGAGGACACACTCATCCCCCTTGCGAGACAACCTTCATTTCTTGTCCTTTCCTCACAGTTACCCAACTCTCTCTCTCTCTCTCTCTCTCTCTCTCTCTCTCTCTCTCTCTCTCTCTCTCTCTCCCTTACAATTCTAGAGGGAACAGCACCAGCGGGTGTTTGAACTGAAAATTTCAAGAGTGATTCTCGAAAAGCGTCGAGTGTTTATGGCTCAAGGTTGACGCAGCGCTTAGTCTTGAGGGTCACGCTGAAGTGTTTGAAGCCTTGTTGCTTGAGAAAGTAGAGAGGCCGGGAGGGAGAAGGTCCAACTCAACCACCACCACCACCACCCTCAGCTCCACCCACTGCCTCCCACCGCTGCAAACACCAACGCCTAACAACACACTCTCCCCCCTCCAGCCTGCAGCCTTCGCCTCCTACTCAGCCTCGCCAGATAAAACACTCCAACTACTCCGCATTAACAGACGCTTAGAAAAACAAGAGGTGAGCGTTGGAGAGAGAGAGAGAGAGAGAGAGAGAGAGAGAGAGAGAGAGAGAGAGAGAGAGAGAGAGAGAGAGAGAGAGAGAGAGAGACTGCTAACCCTTCTCGTATTCACCTGGATGAAAAAAAGAAAAAAATAAGATAAGAAAAGTTACAAATAAAAACGTTACACAAAGAGAAGTATTTCATGATTCCTGGTAGTAATATTTATCTTTACTCTCTCTCTCTCTCTCTCTCTCTCTCTCTTGTTCACACATTTTTCATACATTTTTGTTAACATTCTCATTTCTTTACCAGTCCACGTTCTGCCCATCAATTCTTTATTATCTTCTCATTAAATGCTTCCTCATCTCTCTCTCTCTTTTCCGCCTCTTCTCTCTCACCGTGCAGTATATACTCGTACTTTTTGTCTACGTTATCTTTTAAAAATCCTAATACCATCTTTATCTTTTCTGTTGATGTTCTTGGCATATACGTTTGTGTGTTTTCTAAGTGAAGTGCCTTGGTTTTCGCTATTATTTTCATTTTTCTTCGTAAGTTAAAAATTAGCGGTCTTTCATACAGTCACGTCACCCACACGCCTCATTAGTGTCTCTCAGAGTCACGTGAATATATTACTTACTGCTTAGGTTTGAAATGGACAGCACCTTCATTATTCCTTCTTCTCTCATCACCAGCACGCACCATCTCGTCTTTTAATGTCAAGCAGGTTAATCCTTTTACTCTTTTTTTTTGTACGTTAAGAAAAAAATTTCTTCTCTTCACTTAAAAAAAGAATAAAAATACAACAACGCTTTACCATATTCACTCTTCAATCTCACGTGAGCTTCCTCTTTCTTCCTGAGGCTTATCTTCCCATCCAGTCGTTTCACTTCTTTTTTACAACTTTTTAACTCTTCTTAAATCACTCCCGCCCGTCGCTCACCTCTAGATCCCGGCCCCCCTCCAGTCTTCCCTCCCTCCCCTACTGGTCTCTATCTACCCGACCCTCTCTGCTGCTGCCTCTCGTTCCCTATCTCCTTAGACCCCTCCCTGCTTCCCTCCCACTGGATCCCGATGGCTGCTGCGTTCCTGCTAATAAGAGCTGACACCGCCCAAAAGACTCGAAGGTGAATGACCGTTGTCACCTGATCTTCCTTGCCGTCCACCCTTCCGCACGCAGCAACCTTCCACTTCTCTGCCCACACACGCAACCAGGTCACTTAAAACTACATGATGGTGTCTTAATACTTAGTGTGGTCTTACGGCGATGCTTATAAGGGAATTTCATGCTTTATTTTGTTTGGTTTAATATTTTTCACGTCGTTTATTACTTTCTTAGTCTCCGGACGTGTTTTCTTATGTGGTTTAAGTATTGTTATTATATCGTATGAGTCTTGACGTGTGTGTGTGTGTGTGTGTGTGTGTGTGTGTGTGTGTGTGTGTGTGTGTGTGTGTGTGTGTGTGTGTTTTCCCATGCACCAAGCGGCCTATTTCCATGCACCGCTCGGGACACACACACACACACACACACACACACACACACACACAGAGAGAGAGCCACGCAGAGTATCACAGAGGTTGTTTCCAGGCACTCGGTACAT
>NC_059271.1:28887524-28905024 GCF_017591435.1 Portunus trituberculatus | reverse complement strand
CAAGAGGAAAGGAGATAAGTAAGAGGTGATGGAAGAGGAGGAATGAAAAGGAATGAGAAAATGGAGCAAAAAGATAGGGAAAGGAAGAGGAAGAGGAAGAGGAGGAGGAGGAGGAGGAGGAGGAGGAGGAGGAGGAGGAGGAGGAGGAGGAGCAAATTTCATAGCCGAGTGATCAATTATAAGTTTTAATTGATTGCTACTTATCAGCCTTGGCCACAGGTGCCGCCAGACCCACCACACCACACTCCCTCAAGTTCTGAGCTGGAGGGAAGGAAAAAGCACCAGCAGAAGTGGCCAGAGGTGGTAAATGGTGAGCCTTCTGCAGGAGCGAGAGATGAAAGAGGTATTACCAATGTGTATTGCTTGTGGCGTCTTGTCTTCCTGCGTCTCTGAATGACTTCTGTGTGTGGTATGACTGATAGACCTGTGTGTGTGTGTGTGTGTGTGTGTGTGTGTGTGTGTGTGTGTGTGTGTGTGTGTTCTTGTCTTAGTTATATATGACTTTAATTTAGAGAAGTAGCTAAAAAAAAAAAAAAGTGCGGATATCGATAAACATGAATCGTGTTTTTTTCTTTCGTCAGATTTAGAAAACCTTTATGCTTCTATCGTTGAAAATAACAATTCCTACGAAAGAGAAAGGGAGCGATGAGAAGAAAGTAAGCCTAAATGAACCACAGCCAAGTATGTTCATATAGACCCCGAAGTGAAGAGAGCGCGGCCAATATATACAGAGCACAGATATCAAACAAGGTTACTCCGCATGTTTGTTCATCCTCCGTGTTCTTCCACATCCCGTTTTCTAAAAAGGGATCAGCAGGTAAACATCGTGGCTGAATCCTTCATGCATATTTAAGGAGGCCGCAGCAGCTCCCCCACGCAACCCGAGGGGAAAACTCCATCCCCTTGACGCTGCGGTGTGCTTGACTGCCGCGTTATTAACTGCTACCACGGCTTTTGTATCCTCCATGAAAGCATTTGTTTATAATATCAGGTGAGCGCGAGAAGACAGACACACTTTACATGTCCGTTTCCTATGGTGAGGGTAGTAATACGTGCCTTTCATTATCTAACTCTTTGGCTGTTGTGTTGTGTTAACCACTTGTACCATGACGCGTTTCCCTATTCGTTCACCTTACTATTTGGTGATTTTATACAGCTTCAGAAACTCACGTGTGGATTAAAATAGTGAAGACTGTGGCTATTAGTCTTCTGACCTCCATAGGCCCTTCCTCATGCCTATAAAATGGTCTAATCGTATACAAATTTCTAGATAAAAATGTGTTACAGTATTGAAGAGGTTAATAAAATGGTTTGGTGTAAGGTCACAGTATAATCTTGAAAGACACACTGACAGCAAAAGGGGAACTAAAAACTATCGCAACCATTACCTTTTTTTTTTTTTTTTTTTTTTTTTAAGGAGAATAGTCACCTGAAACTTCTAAGACACTTTTGTCCTTCAATTTCTAATATTTGTCTCGTGAAAAAAAAATCTAATTTATTTTTTCTAAGTGCCCATTCAAGCAAGTTAACAACAGAGGAAGATTGTAATAGTGACAATTGGTTAAACATTTTAGTGCCTCGCGTTATCATCTCGTAGTAGAAGTATCGATGAGTAAGAGATTAAGGTTTCTTGTTTCATTGGCCAACGGACGAGGTCAGTCTTCTCATCTCGTTTGCAACAATATTTGATATAATAATGAGATGCAAATGTCTGATGGTGCTCGTAAATATTTGAACGATTCATATCTAATGCTCTTTCAGAACGACTGACGGTGGTGGTGTCTGCTGCTGACGGTTGGAGGCTCGTCAAAAATAGCAATAGCTCTCGCCTTTATCGGTCTTGTGGAGAGTTGTGGCCTTAATTAAACTGAAGGATCCGGGAGGCTCTACATGTAACAACTCCTTGGTATATATCAATTTATGCATCCACTTATCAATTCCGTGTACCTTGAAAAAGATAAAAAGATACTTGCGAAAATACACACACACACACACACACACACACACACACACACACACACACCACTCCAATATTTTTTCCAGATACATCACATAAGTATTAAGCGATAAAATCAAGTTGACAGCTGTATTGATTTCCTTCACTAGCTCTGCAGACTGAAGCCGAAGAATAGAACGTGTGAAAATCTGTAGATGGGGGTTTTTATGTTTAGTGATACAAATGACGCTACAAAGAGTTATAGCTATACCTACCCTCACATCACCTCCCTGCCACTGTTTAGCACCCTTACTCCTTTTAGACCCACAAATTTCCCCTGACACGCTGGCTCCACATCATCACCGCAGAACACCGTCACTACCATTCCCGGTTTCTTGTTGATTAGACTCGACAATGGTGGTGGAGGGACGGTAGACGGGGAAAGACGCATGAAGGAGAGAGAGAACTACAATGACGGCACAAAATGTGGAGGAAGAATTTTAGTGGAGCTGCATGAGTGTGGCGAGAATATTAAGGAGGAAGAAGTGGAGGCAATTCTGGGTGGAGAGTGAGGATGAGTTGAGGTTTTGGGTGTGGGCGGCGCTTGCACACGAGAGAAAAACCCTGGAAACTAGCGAGGCATGTAGGTAAGCAAAACAATGAGCCGGCTGGGCCTAGTACAGACAGAACAAGGCAAACAGAAAGGGAGGAATACCATGGAAGGCAACAAGATGTCATGTATTAAACCAGGGAAGGCAGAATGCGAGACCAGGGAAACCAATGGGTGAGGTGACAGGTGGACAAGCAGACGAATGGACGGACACAAGGCAGGTGGGCGGGAAGATGGGCGGGTTAGTGGCCGCCACGTGGCCGCCACCGCTCCATCACTCATCCCGCCGACGGCTGCCATTGGTCTGCCTCATCTCTACGTTAGCCAACCACAATGCGCCACCCCTGTTCCCCGGGTTCCCCCCTGCTTGCTAGGGGCGCACGAACACACACACACACACACACACACACACACACACACCTCCAAACTTCCAAATTACAATTCCCATTTTTTGGACACTAAATTGTTTCCCCGATTGTCTCTTCCAATCGTGGGTGTTTATCACCGAACAGCAGCAGTCTCTGGCCGCCCACTCGGAATTCTAATGCAGTTCACCTTGAATTTGTGTGTGTGTGTGTGTGTGTGTGTGTGTGTGTGTGTGTGTGTGTGTGTGTGTGTGTGTGTTACATACAACGGAAAACGTGCGTATCTCGTATGTGTTAGTAGGCCGGATGTTAAGCACGAATGCACACACACGTTTGACATTCGTTTAGTGCGTAAGTGCGGCAGGTGGATGGGGCTGGAGCACGGCAGCGGAGACAGTGGCAAGTAGCGCGAGGCGGCGGGCAGGCAGGCGGGCATAGCGGCGGGCGGCGGAAGGCGGGCGTGGGGTGAATGGCGTAGCGCGGGGTACAGAGAGCGGGTAGACAGACGTGCTGCAGGACATACGGAGCTGCAACGGACTGCTGGTGTCGGTGACTGTCGTTCTTCTCACAAAATGGGCGCCCAAAGTTTGACGGCCATCTTCCCACGCCTTGCTTGCTTGCCGCGTCTTCATCGTTGCTCTCTTGTCCGTCAACGTCCCGTCCCGGACTTGCACCACTCCCCGGACCTTTCCCACGCTCCACGCACCTTAACCTATGATCCACGCACTTCTCATACATCCCACTCATCCTTCCCACACATCGCACATTTTTTCATGGCTTGCACGCCTCTTCCACGCGCTGAGCATTTCTTCCACGCCCTGCACACACCCCCATCCCATGCGTTAATAAGCACTTCCCTCGCGTCCCATCTCACCCTTACCCGCTAACCACTCTAATCCTCCCATACTCCACGTACCCTAACGCACCTACCGCATCCTCACACACCCTACGTACCCGCCCACGCCCTCACGCCCTCCTCCACGCCCTACGCACCTTGCACTATATCACGTCCCCTCTGATGCCGCCCTCCTCAATGCCGAAGCAGGAGTCGTATTCTTCCTCACACACCTGCGCTGGAATCTTTTTTGTTCGTAGGACAGGTGAGAGAGAGAGAGAGAGAGAGAGAGAGAGAGAGAGAGAGAGAGAGAGAGAGAGAGAGAGAGAGAGAGAGAGAGAGAGAAGCCGTATCCTTATAACAATCGGCGGGAGAAGGGGTAAAAATAATGGAGCAGTCTAGCGAGGAGTTCTTTCATGTTCCTATATTCTCCTTGGTGCGTTGAGGGGCGGGGAGGGAGTGAATGGGGAAGGTGTAACAGCAGGGGGCAGCGATGGGGGGAACTGACCACCCACACGTTAGCCAGCGATTCTCACGGTCCGCGGCTCCTCGAGTGATGTGGTCAGGCAGGGGAGAGAAGCTGACTTTCCCTACAGATCTCTTCACATTTTCGTCAGCACAATCAACGCTCACAAAGAAGATGAATGTAAAATGTGTGTAGGTAATTAAGCTTAAATGTTTTTACTAAGGATTTACTGCACTCAAAGGTTAGAAATATTAGAAGTTTATTAGTAATTGGGCTATAACGTATTTACTAAAGACTTATCGTGTGTTTCTATCCCGTATTTCACTTTACTATACTTCACTGAGATATCTATCGGTCCCGAGGAAGTCAAGACTCAGAAGTGGCGATTACTAGGCACGCGTTAGAGGAAAGGGAAGACCGAGAGTGAAATACACGGACGGATTGGTCAAGCTGGCACGAGGAAACATGACGAGTGGACAGTTCATCAGAGCCACAAGGGATAGAAGAGGGTGGAACTCCATGGTTGCCCACGTCCTGGAGGTTATGGCACAGCGGTAAGGTAAGGTAAGATTAGTAAGGAATCGATCTCCCATCCAATACAAGAACATTAACTGTGCCTATCATCTACGTAAACTTCTCTGTATTTTGTCTATTATGGTTTGCATCCCACACGTCCCTTAACTTCAACTGACAGAATGATTCACTGACGCGATTTCTCCTTTGCCCTCAACGAAGATGCAGGAAATACATATTGGTAACTGATTTAGAAGGAAATCATTGTAAGACGTCAAAGCAACGGTTGTTATGGAGATCTGAGACACTCTGCTAATGATCGCTGAAATGAATAGATAAATAGAGACACAAATTCACTGACAAGATATATGCTATTGTTCAAAGGTAAAAATTGATGGACAAGAAGGTAAAAACAGTGTGAGGTAAGCCATCCCCAGCCACTTATCAAAACACTCAACCTTCCTTCCTGCTATAACGTCACAGCGGAACGTCACACCATACCGTCCTCCCTCCTCCTCCTCCTCCTCCTCCTCCTCCTCCTACTCCTCCATGAATCCCCCTTTCGTTAAGTGCACGTTTAAAAGAGCAGAGCCATCCCCCACCAAAAAAAAAAAAAAAAAAAAAGGTAAATCATTAATACATCTTTTTTTTTCGAAAGAATGAAAAATGCAAGGCCGGTTCAGTGAGGGGATGAATAAAAAGTGAGTAAAAAAAATGAAAAGAAAAAAAAAAACATGACGATTGCTTTGATGATGTCCATAAAAGAGGCGATATCAAAGTAGGATATATGAAACAAATATGAAAAAAAAATGTCAATACCGTTATGAATAGAAATGCGATCTTTTCCCCGCTTCCCCTTTTAACTCCGCTACCCTCGTGAAATTACATATATATGAGACGACGACGAAAAATTATGACTCGCCCGTTCAACAAAGCACAGTAATAATGAACAAAAAAAGAAAAAATGACGGAAAGTGTGAGAAAAACAAGAGAGAGAGAGAGAGAGAGAGAGAGAGAGAGAGAGAGAGAGAGAGAGAGAGAGAGAGAGAGAGAGAGAGAAATAAGAAAATTTAACACACCAACAAGACAAATGAGAAGGTTGGATACAAAAATGTGCGAGGACGACAGGGAGGAGGAGGAGGAGGAGGAGGAGGAGGAGGAGGAGGAGGAGGAGGAGGAGGAGGAGGAGGAGGAGGAGGAGGAGGAGGAGGAGGAGAAAAAAAAGAACGATGTCGATTGAACAGAGGCGCAGGGAGGGGGTGAGGGAGGTGAAAGCCGAGAGAGAGAGAGAGAGAGAGAGAGAGAGAGAGAGAGAGAGAGAGAGAGAGAGAGAGAGAGAGAGAGAAACAAAAACACTTGGCACAATGGGCGACCTCTAGCGGCCGATGAATAGTGGATGGCGCAATTAGGGGCGGACAATCACACTCCCAACAAAACATCCGGCCAGTCACTCGTGCACCCCCGTCAATGCCATGAATACTGCTCGAGTCCTTCTAATTACTTCGCGCGTCATCTACGTGTGTGTGTGTGTGTGTGTGTGTGTGTGTGTGTGTGTGTGTGTGTGTGTGTGTGGATGGCGGACCTAAGAGGGATGTGTGGGTGGACAGATCTGGATAACAAATCACTTTTAAGAGATGCGAAGGATGTGCTCATGTGTTTTATTTATTTTTAGAAAAGGAGTCAAGGGATATTGCTGTAGGAGGAGGAGGAGGAGGAGGAGGAGGAGGAGGAGGAGGAGGAGGAAGAAGAAGAAGAAGAAGAAGAAGAAGAAGAAGAAGAAGAAGAAGAAGAAGAAGAAGAAGAAGAAGAAGAAGAAGAAGAAGAAGAAGAAGAAGAAGAAGAAGAAGAAGAAGAAGAAGAAGAAGAAGAAGAAGAAGAAGAAGAAGAAGAAGGAGGAGGAGGAGGAGGAGGAGAACGGATACACACACTACTTCTGAAAATACGTGCATGTAAGTCTGCCCTGGCTGCCTTCGAGCTGGTACACACATGTGCGCGACTGTGTGCGAATGACCCCGACACCACGAAAGAAATGGCCAATCACTTCTGCGACACCCAATATCACGAGACGAAAATACGGCGCTGAACTTAAAGCCTCCGCCCGCATCTTGCTCACCTTCCTCCGTTCCTCTCTTCTTTTTCCTTCCTTCCCCCCTTTCCGTCTTTCCTCCATCCTTCCATCCGACTAGCATGAATGAAGGAGGGAGAAGGAGTATTATGCCGGACTAGAAAAGATGCGGGAAAGGACGGAAGGAGTGATGGAGGAGGAGAGGGAAAACAAGGAGATAACGAATGGGTTTAACAGGGAGGAGGAGGAGGAGGAAGAGGAGGAGAGGAGGAGAGGAGGAGGAGGAGGAGGAGGAGGAGGAGGAGGAGGAGGAGGAGGAGGAGGAGGAGGAGGAGGAGGAGGAGGAGGAGGCAGCAGTAGTGGTGCATCTAGGGTCCAGCGAGGAACACGTTCTACTTTAATAAGCTCCAAGTCACCTGATGAGAGAGCAAGAGAGAGAGAGAGAGAGAGAGAGAGAGAGAGAGAGAGAGAGAGAGAGAGAGAGAGAGAGAGAGAGATGATGGTGGATCTTTACTATCACGTCTCCTTCACTGTCTTTCCCTTTCTCTAGTGCCTCCGTCAACCACCACATTCCCCACCACCACCAAGAGCACACCTATATCTTACCTGTAGTAGAGAATGCAGACGACCCCGTGGAGCAGCATGTTCACCAGGTGGTACCCGAGTGGCTCCAGGCCGTGAAGCAAGTAGTTCAGACGGAAGGTGAGGACGCACAGTGGGCGGTACGACTTGTGACTCTGCTCCTGTGAGGGAAGAAGAGAGAAAGTTGTTAGTGTGACTGACAGTGAGGGAACATTAAAAAAAAAAAACATGGCTGAGTAAGAAAAACCAGTGAGTGAAGAGTTAATATGTATAAGGGTAAAGAGTAAATGAAACAAAGGATAATGTGAGTATATTTTATCATGAAGTAAAATAAAAAAAACTAAAAAAACAGTTAGTATCTATAATAGGGATAGTACGTACGTAGGTGGGCAAAGAATGGTACGCTTTGTCCAGGGAGAGTGTGTGTGACATGTAAGCAAACTGGCAATATAAGGAAAAATAACTCAAAACATTAACAATTAACAGTTAACGAGGGAAGAAATCAATAAAAGTCCAAAAGTTATGCTATACTGAAGCTGACATGAATAAAAAAAAATAAAGAAATGAAGCGTAATATTGCATAAAATATAAGTTGTTTGCCAATCGAGTTTTGGAACACCGGAATAAATTACCTGGCAGGTGTAGTCAGCGCGTTAATAATTGATGTTTACACGTGACCATAGAGGGAATTGTTATTTTAACACACGCTCACCTGCGATCAACAGGTCATATGTTATGTTTTGACGGAACATTTTGTTTCTTTTATGGAGCAGGTATGTTGTGTTGTGTAGGCAGCACCACTATAACATTTTCAGCACTGCCAACACCACTAATACTGCCATTAAACTGTACTTGTTACCACCATCACCATCATAACCTTCACTTTTATTACCATATCATCAACACTACCTTTACTCTCACTACTAACACCATAAGCGCCTTTTAATACCACCATCACCACCACCACCACCACCACCACTCCTATCACAAGCATCACCTCACTCCAACAGCATCACCAAAACACTCAATATCAAACACAATAATATTTGCATTAAAGGTGAACCAAAGACAAAATAAACAAATAAATATTACAGTACAGCTTTCAATATATTCAGCTCACAAGCATGACAAATTATTACATCAATGAAAATAAATAACATCAACTTCATAAAACTTCCATTAAGTAAGGAGATTAAATTAATGATAAACAATTTTACTGATGCTAATGTTATTAGGGGAAACTAACAGAGAAGCAGGAAAGCTTTTAACGACACGGGCGCAGATTAAAGTAAAAGACAATGGCAATATTATATAGATCCGAGACTCGTGTGCGTGATTCAGAACACTCTCTTAACGTTCCTCGTTATACATTGCACATTATATTATTTAATTAGTGGATAAAATATAATCTTTAAAAAATGGAAACACTTTCATCTTCATTTAATTTGACATAAACTTTTCATATTATTTTTTTCCTTCTTCAATATTCTAAGTTCTAAAATATATCAATTTAATATCCGTAACGGCAACGGCAGGCACGGCTGTACATAAATTCTAGCCTAATATGGAACAGTGCAGCATCGCTAAGTCTCATTTGTCTTGTTTCAGACACACGAGTAATACTGAATAGTGGGAGGGCTAAAAGGCATCCTGCCCATCCCTCCTTCCTGCATCACTCTCCGGCATCTCGTCTGCTGCTACGGAAGGGCTCGCTGGAGATCCTGTACTGCACCTCCTCCCTGCCTCTGCCTCCGCTGCTCCGCCCCGCCATCAGGAGAGCCAACCACTTTAGACAACAGCCACAATACATCGACAACCCGGCGCGTCGTAACCTGTGCGTGTCAAGAGCCTTGCGTCTGCCTCCTCTTCCCTCACCCGCGGGGCCTCATCCTTCCCCTAAATGACGCCCTAAGGGATACAACTCATTCCTCCTCAAGAGCTAACACCCACGATCCACCCAGAGGAGCAGCCACGTTCTTAGGTACATTTCTTCCAAGTAGCATTCTTTACTCAACAATCCCGGTGCAGTTTCCCATTGGGTGACTGTGCGATGCTTATTATTTTTTTTTTTTATCTTACGCGTATAAATTATGAGTCCGTTAGGATATTGAGGTAAATGTTCAGTTTGCGGTTGGTTATAATTTGCATGTGATTCTGTGGTCAATAAATGCATGTAACTGTACTGCTGTATATATCACTGTGAAGGTAATTTGTCTGGTTGTTACAAGAGAAGTCTGTCGAGAATTAAAGGGCAGCACAAGAATCATTAACCTGCACCACGACTTCGTTCCATTCGTCCTGTTTATACCCGCGATGTTTCCTTCGTCTCCATCAAGCCTGCGAGCACACCACACTATGGCGACACAACACTCCACCATTCTATTCAAAGATACTGCCAGAGAAGAAGAAAAAAAAAAGATTAACCCCCTCAATACTGGGACAAATTTTTAACTTGAGAATTGTGTACGATTAGGCCATTCTATTCACATTAGCAAGGATCTATGGAGGTCATAAGATTAATGGTCACAACCTTCACTATTTTAATCCCCACATAAGTTTCTGAAGGTGTATAAAATCACCAAATAGTACCCAGAATGAATTTGAAAACGCGACATGGTACTGAACAGGTTAACAAGGATGAGACACCTTTCATAACACGTTCCTAGAGGCTGTGTGAATATTGCACGGCTCACCAATGCTCACAGGGACAGATTCAGGGAGCTTTACACTATTTATGCCATACAGGGACTCGTGGTTTTCACAATCCACACACGGGAGTAATAGTGTCTGGCAATTGATCACAGGGAAACCACGAAAGTTATTTTAGCCTCCTTATCATGTCTTTCCTGCTTTTGGTCAATACCTTCCATGAAATAAAGTTACAGACACACCTTTTAATGTTTTCATCTTTTTTTATTTCGCTGTTCCTCCTCCCCTTCCTTTTCCAATTAGCTGTCTTTCTTTTTCTCTTCTTTGTTCTTTTCTTACCATGTTCCTCCATTTTCTCCTCTCATCTCTTCCTTTCTCTCCATTCTGTACCGGTCTGCAACTTTCTTTTCCAACTAGTTTTTTCTTTTTATCTCCTTCGTTCTTTCATTCTATTTTTATCTAGTTTCACTTTTCTATCTCTTTCTGTTTCTTCCCATTCTCTGCCAGTCATCAACTATCTTACCACACTGTTATCTCAGCAAAGGTTTGGCAACTCTAAATTTAGTAATAATACATGAAACTTTTCTATAAATAGCCACTTAACTATGGTACAATAGAGTCATTGCGATAGTTAACATGATTATCTCCCTTAGCCCACTCACGCCGTAATTGTGTCTCTTGGGATGTAATTAGTAGGTATTCTCGTTACACATCAGTGAGGAGGAATATGCTGCCCTCGTTATGACAAACACTACTGACATTATAGCGGCACACACACACACACACACACACTCTTACGAAGCTGTTTGTGACTTACTACGCTAATTGAAGAACAGAAACTTAAGCGAGTAAAGGTGAAGGACTCAACATCATCATCCTCAACATAAAATAAATAAACGTAAGAAAAAACAAATGTGATAAAGTAAGGAAAATAAAACCAGCAAATAAGCACATTCCAGTTGGCGTATCTCGTAAATGATGGCGAATGCTGTCACCGTAACGACATCAACGCGTGTCTCGTCCTCTTGATACACAGAACACTTACTCAGGCCGGGAGATATTTATTGCGGCATTAAAATGTACACAGCATACACACGTGGCATGGTCGTGCTGGAATACGAGGTCATTAGTCACGTCTGGGTGCAATATTATGAGTAACGTAATTCCTTAACGAACATGAGGCATCGCTCTATTTGTGTGTGAGGGGGAGGGAGGGGAGTGTAAATACAGCATATACACACACACACACACACACACACACACACACACACACACACTCTCTCTCTCTCTCTCTCTCTCTCTCTCTCTCTCTCTCTCTCTCTCTCTCTCTCTCTCTCTCCCAAACAGGTAAACTCGCTTCCTGCAATCCTCCTCACCAAAACACCTCCCCGCATCACTATCCCACGAGCCTCTCTGGTTTCACTGCTCGGTCTGTTTGCAGTCAGGACACTTATTATATTAGAGGGATTGTCACACAGCCGCGCGGACCCCTCCTTTGTGTGTTTCGAGGAGGTTGGAGTGCTCTGGGTGTAGATAGAATAGAATAAGTGTGTGTATGTGTGTGTGTGTGTGTGTGTGTGTGTGTGTGTGTGTGTGTGTGTGTGTGTGTGTGTGTGTGTGTGTGTGTGTGTGTGTGTGTGTGTAGGGAAGAAGGAATAAGAAAGAGAGAGGGAATAAAAAGATAAGAAAGGTTGGGAAAAGGGGCAGTGGTGGGCAACGGTAGGCGGGGCATGATAATAATGGTGATGGGAGTCAGTGAACGGAATGGAAGAGAGAGAGAGAGAGAGAGAGAGAGAGAGAGAGAGAGAGAGAGAGAGAGAGAGAGAGAGAGAGAGAGAGAGAGAGAGAGAGAGAGAGAGAGAGAGACGTGACGTGGAGCATAAGCAAGTAGGACATCAAACAAGTAACTTATGTGCTTTTCAAAACGATTAAAAAAAAAACAGTAATAAAACAAAATACATAAATAAAAAAGAGAAAAGAAAAAATAATTAATACATGAACTGACTCACTCCAAACAAAATTTCTTATATATTGTGAACATTTCCCTTTTTTTTTTTTTTTTCTCTTCATTCGTTCTTCTGTAATAAATTTCATGATACTGGCTCTTCTTATGTATCAAGTGTACATTACAACAAATTCTTACCCTCTCTCTCTCTCTCTCTCTCTCTCTCTCTCTCACACACACACACACACACACACACACACACAAAGAGAAAAAAATCATCTCCCATTTCCCTATTCTCCACATCCATCTCCACCCCTACCTTCCTACGTTCCACCCCTGCCCCACCCACCCCCCCTCTCAGTCTCTCCAGGGCACAGGCGTTCGTGCGTGTCAATATAATCTTAATAAGTCTCAGGTTACCTCGCCAGATCAAGTGACCCTCCCTCGTCTACCACTCTTGGAAACACCACTTTTTATATATTTTTTTTTTATTTTTCACCAAAAAGATAAAATATTTCTCTTTACATTCATTCCTCCCTGCACTCCATCTGTTTCCTACACGCACCTGTCCCTCTCTCTCTCTCTCTCTCTCTCTCTTTTATTATTTTTTTCTATTGTCTTTTTTTTCATCTCCGTTATTCTATTTTCATTTGTTGGTCGATTCCAGAGAGTGTGTTTGCCCAGAGCTTGACTTGTAGCTTACTATCTCTTGCACTTTTTTCGTCTATCTCTTCATTTTTTTTTTTTTTATTATTAAATCTAGTATCCATATAAATTTTCGTTTCTTTGCTTTGTAGATATTTATTTCAGTAGCATCTCTTTTTTACTTTTTAAACTGACTTGTTTCTTCTTTTTTTTATTATTCTACTTTATTATCTAACGTATTACTCTTCTTATTTCTTATCTATCAGTTTTCCTTCCATTATTTATCACAGTAACCCATTAATTTATTGTTTTTATATATCTGGTTTTCTTGCATTATTTATCACAGTAACCCATTAACTTATTTTTTTATATATATCTGGTTTTCTTCCATTATTTAGCACAGTAACCCATTAATTGATTTTTTTTATGAATCTGGTTTTCTTCCATTATTTACCACAGTAACCCACTAACTTAATTTTTTTTATACATCTGTTTCTCTTATATTATTTATCACAGTAACCCATTAACTTATTTTTTATATATCTGGTTTTCTTCTATTATTTATCACAGTAACCCATTAAATTGATTTTTTTTATATATCTGGTTTTCTTCCATTAATTATCACAGTAACCCATTAACTTAATTTTTTTTATACATCTGTTTCTCTTCCATTATTTATTACAGTAACCAATTAACTTATTGTTCTTATCTATCAGTTTTCCTTCCATTATTTATCACAATAACCCATTAACTTGATTTTTTTTATATATATATCTGGTTTTCTTCTATTATTTATCACAGTAACCCATTAACTTATTTTTTCATCTATTTGGTTTTCTTCCATTACTTACCACAGTAACCCATTAACTTATTTTTTCATCTATTTGGTTTTCTTCCATTACTTATCACAGTAACCCATTAACTTATATAGAATTTTTATGTTTTATTTTCAAGACGTTTTTCCAATGTGTTCTATATCAAAAATGGAAATACGTCCATCCTTTCGCTTTTTTATTTTTTATTTATTTAATACGTGTCAGTTAATGTTACAAGCACCACTCCATGTTTTAGGATAAAAAATAAATAATAATGAAAATAAAAATGAATAAATATATACATGAATTACACATGAATTACACTGAATGATTGCAGATACAACTAGAACGGATGGGTGAATGAATATGAATGACTGAAATGAATGTGCGAAAGTGACACAAATTAGCGTGAGCAACTGAAGAAAATAATAATAATAATAATAAAAAAAACTAACAAACAGGAAAACATAACAACAATAAAAAAAGAAGCAAATTTGAAGTGAAGAAAAGAAAAAAAACAATAAAGGAAAGGGAGATTGAGAAATAAATGAACAAACTGATACGAGAGAGAGAGAGAGAGAGAGAGAGAGAGAGAGAGAGAGAGAGAGAGAGAGAGAGAGAGAGAGAGAGAGAGAGAGAGAGAGAGAGAGTTAGTTTACAAAGAAATCGACGGAAGAGGCTAGCAATAAAACAAGCACAAGCATACAGTTACACAATCTGCTGTCCTCCCATTCTCTCACATATCTCGTATTCAGAAACACTGCTCTCTCACTACTGCAATTTTCCTGGACCACAGAGACAACTTGCCTTATTTTCAAGACAGCTTCTCCTTTCAATCAACCAAAAATCTTACAAATCCATCAACAGAACCATAAAAATAATCTTATCCACTTGATGCGCTTCCATATTCATTCTGGTTACTATTTGGTGATTTTATACACCTTTAGAAACTCATGTGGGGGAACAAAATAATGAAAACTGTGCCCATTAATCTGCTCACCTCCAAAGACCCATCCTAATGTAAATAAAATGGTCTAATCGTACACAAATCTCAAGGTAAAAATGTGTCCCAGTACTGAAGGGGTTAAAAACACGATTATCTTCAATTAAAGCCTTTGGAAAGTAGTGATGGTGAGAGATTAAAGGGTTTCCCACCGTTGCAACTTATATTCCCCTCTCTCTCTCTCTTTCTCTGTCTTCCTTATTCTTATCATCCTCCTCCTCCTCTTCCTCTTCCTCGTCCAAATGCTAAATCTTACTTTTCCTTCTTCCTCTTCCTTTTCCTTCTTCTCCTCATCTATTTTTTTTCTGTCTGTATCATCTTTCGTCTTTTTTTTTTTCCTCGTTCCATTCTCTTCCGCTTTATTTGCCTTTCCTCCTTTTTCTTGTCATTATCTGATTTTTGCCTTTTTTTCTTATCATAATATATCATTTTCGTCATTTTCGTCTCTCTCTCTCTCTCTCTGCCATAACACCCTCATACTCCACTTCTTCATTCCCTTTCTCCTTCTTTCCCTCTTTTCTCTTATCATTTTTCCTCTCAATTCATATTCCTTCCCTCCTTCTTCTTCCTCTCAGCACCTTCTCCTCCTAATCCTGTTTCTGACCCGTCTTCTTCCATCTCTTCCTTTTATAAATCGCTTCCTCTTCTAAAGCTTTTCCCCGAGAATAACTTACCGAAAATGAGCTCCAATCCACACGCTTAATAGGCTTCCCGTTACCTTGCCTTACCTGCGTGAGGATTCAACTCAGGGAGACGAGAGAGACGAGATAGGAGGAGGAGGAGGAATACAAAGGAATACAAAGGAAGACAAACAGGAACAGACCCTTAGGTCCTTACTAGGCTGTTTGTGAAGACTATCTACTAACTACCAGTGGTAGAGATAGGACAGCAAAGCAGAGGAGGAGGAGGAGGAGGAGGAGGAGGAGGAGGAGGAGGAGGAGGAGGAGGAGGAGGAGGAGGAGGAGGAGGAAGAAGAAGAAGAAGAAGAAGAAGAAGAAGAAGAAGAAGAAGAAGAAGAAGAAGAAGAAGAAGAAGAAGAAGAAGAAGAAGAAGAAGAAGAAGAAGAAGAAGAAGAAGAAGAAGAAGAAGAAGAAGAAGAAGAAGAAGAAGAAGAAGAAGAAGAAGAAGAAGAAGACGTTGTTGAAGAGGAAAAGGAAGAAGAGGAGGAGGAGGAGATAATAAGAAAAAGAAAAGAAAAGAACTTTAGCGAAATGCATAGCGAGAGAGAGAGAGAGAGAGAGAGAGAGAGAGAGAGAGAGAGAGAGAGAGAGAGAGAGAGAGAGAGAGAGAGAGAGAGAGAGAGAGAGAATATGAACATGGAATAAGGAAATGGAACTGAACGAGAGGAAAGAGGAGAGGAAGGGAAAGAATGGGAATAATGATAAAAGGAGAGAGAGAAAAGAGAGAAGAGAAGGGTGGGAAGAGAAGAATATGAATAAGGAAGGAAAAAATGAACTTCGCGAATGTATGGAGAGGAGAAACACGAGGAAGGAAGAATATGGTAGGAGGGAAAATAAGACACCAGAAGAAATAGAGGAAGAGGAAAATGGCGATAAGAAAGAAAGTAGGAATATCGAGAGAGAAAAAATGGACCTAACATAATGTAGAAAGTAATAAGGAATAAGTAACGAGACAGAGAGAGAGAGAGAGAGAGAGAGAGAGAGAGAGAGAGAGAGAGAGAGAGAGAGAGAGAGAGAGAGAGAGAGAGAGAGAGAGAGAGAGAGAGAGAATGATAATCCCACAGAAGAAGAAGAAGAAGAAGAAGAAGAAGAAGAAGAAGAAGAAGAAGAAGAAGAAGAAGAAGAAGAAGAAGGAGGAGGAGGAGGAGGAGGAGGAGGAGGAGGAGGAGGAGGAGGAGGAGGAGAGGAGAAGAATGAGGAGGAGGAGGAAGGGAGAAGAAGAAGAATGAGGAGAAGGAGGGGGAAGGGAGAAGAAAAAGACGAAGGAGAAGGGAGGAGGAGGAGGAGGAGGAGGAGGAGGAGGAGGAGGAGGAGGAGGAGGAGGAAAACGCAGACTCACACCCACGACACTTCCTTCACCACCACACAATCTTTGCTTTGGCTCTCTTCTCTTACCATGCCACTCCACCTCACTCCCTCTCTCTCTCTGTTCCCCGTCAAGCCTCCCGTCCCGTGTGGCCCATCCCGTCCCGTCCCACCCGCATCAGCCAGCCCCGCCCGTCACCGACACAGCCATCCGTCCCGCCGTTATCAGTTCATCTCACTTCTATATTACCCTTAAAGGTGTCATAAATCGCCCTGACTCGTCCCCGCGACCACCCACCTTTTCCTTCCTCCACAGCCCACAGCACACACACACGCACACGCATATACAAACACACACACACACACACACACACACACACACACACACACACACACACACACACACACACACACACACACACACACACGTACATTCAGATGCGGTGGAGTGATGTACAGTTACTCAGGTGACAGGTGAGTGACGGTCCGCTCTGCCTCCCGCGTACAGGTGGACGAAGTGATATTAACTAGGGCTAATTAGTTGTCAGGTAAGATCACGTGTTGCTAATTACCCGACGCACAACATTAATCAGGTGATGAGTAATTAGGTGACGCTCTACTACGGATACAATGCTTGCTTGCCACTTATTGGACACAGATAATGAGCTGTTGGCGTATAATTAGGAAAAGCGATTACAGGTACTTTGATGCGTGTTAACGTTGTAGCCGCGTCACTTACCCTAAAATTGGTCAAAGCAACATTAACGGAGAGGTGTCTTGATGAGAGTTATTTAATTAACACATCATTTGCCTTTTAATTTAATGGATTCTCTTAATTAGCACCAACACCATCATCGCAACAACATTACTTATATACCTTATTATCAACTACTGCACTACAATGACCATTATCATATCGCTACTATTACCAGCCACCTCTTCATTATCACCAGTATTAACAAAACTTGCTCCTTTGCTCCTTTGTTGAGTGTGTCTGTTACCACCACCACCACCATCTCCTCCTCTTCCTCCTCCACTTGCATTCTCACGCGCCCCTTGTTTTTGTGCGTACCATCATTACATTAT